>NC_061514.1:4916414-4982409 GCF_022539505.1 Lolium rigidum | reverse complement strand
GGACTGTGAGGCAAAGCCCCACAGCAAAATTTATTTATTCAAAGAAAGAGAGAAAAGTTTACAATATGTACAAACCAGAAGTTAAAGACACAATGTCTCTAAGGCAGAGACTTAATCCAAGCAAGCAGACTATCCCTATGTTTAGCTTTAGTTCTATACTGCAGAAGAGTTATATCCTGGATAAATTTGCTTCTCCACTTAGTGAAAGAACACTTCTCATTTCTAAAGATTTTCCCATTTCTAAGGATCCATATGTTCCAACATGCAGTCATCAGAACTTCCATAAAGAAAGGCCGTCCAAAACTCCTTCTAGCCTGATCCAACACCTCTTGCAAATAATCATGTGGCTTCCATTCTATCTGTAGATAGTTCCAGATTCTCACACTGAAGTTACACTCAAAGAATAAATGAATTCGATCCTCATAAGTCCTCCCTGGACATAAAACACAGTGTGTATCTTCAGTCACCTTCCAATGTCTTCGCTTTAAAAGATCTCTTGTATTTAATCTATCTGAAAGCAATAACCACGCAAACACCTTTGTCTTCATGATACAACATGATTTCCATAGCCACTTATATATCCTAGGAACTTGAATGTGAGAATGTATGTGTGCATAAAAACTTCTAGCTGAATACTTCTCCCCCCAACAATACTGCCAAACATCTTTGCTTTCAGATAATGGATTACTCTGCATAATAACTTGTAACTACACTAGCTCCTGGTATGCTTGAATTGATAAAGGCCTATGGAATAGATTCCCCATCTCCTGAGCTTGATAAACTTGAGCCACTGAACAATTTTCATTGACCACAAAAGAAAATAATCTGGGAAATCTTGCACACATAGGCTGAGAAGAACTCTGTATGTCCCAGTTATCAGACCAAAATAATAAAGTATCTCCTCTTCCATGTTGCACCTTAGCCACACCTCTAAAATTATCCACCTGCTTTATGACATCCTTCCACCAAAAAGAACCACAAATGTGTTCTGCATGTGGCACTTTCCCTTGATAGTAGGCTTCCCAAATTAAATTTACCCATGGCGAGATCCCGCTTATTGTAAAATTTGTCAAGAAACTTGATCGGCAGAGCTGCATTCCGCTTCCGGAAATCCACTATCCCCAACCCTCCTTTGAGCTTAGGCTTACAGATCATATCCCAAGCTGCCGGTGATCGTTTGGGCTCACCATCCTTATCTCTCCATAGGCATTGTCTTAGAATTCCGTCCAACTGCTTAGTCAGCCCAACTGGCGGTTGTAAAGAACGAGAGGAAATGCGATGGCATAGATGCCAAAGCAGAATTTATCAGCTGCAATCTAGCACCTTGGGAAAGAAAACTAGAACTAGCGATCGAGTTTCCTTTCAAGCCTACATACCAGAGGTGATAATTCCGTAATTGTTGGCTTTGTTGTCCCCAAAGGTAGACCCAGATATGTAAAAGGCATTTTGCCTACCTGACAACCAAACGATCTAGACAAATGCTGAATCCTATCATCAGACACATTAATAGGTAGCATATATGATTTTTCATAATTAATCTTTAAACCAGTGGATGCTGAAAATTTCTGCAGAGTTTCCTTAAGTGCCAACAGCTGCCCCTCATTCGCAGGCAGTATTAATAAAGTATCATCTGCATATTGCACTATAGGAAAGTCCTCATCACTTGTTTCAATGGGTCTGGCAAGAGTACCTTGTAACACCATATCATTCACTGCAGACTGTAGCAAATCTGACCCAAAAATATAAAACAAAGGTGATATTGGATCACCTTGTCTAACTCCACGTTTGCATTGGAATTGCTTCCCTGGTATTCCATTCAGCAAAATGGAAGAGGTACCTGATGATATGATAGCTTTGGCCCAATTGATCCACTTCTTATTAAAACCCTTGAATTCCATCACTTTCAAAATAGCCTCATGCTCTATTGTATCAAAAGCTTTTGCAAAATCTAGCTTCAAGATGACTATTGGTCGTTTTGAGATCTGACAAAGGTAAAGATATTCAAAGGACCATGCTAAGCAATCCTGGATAGATCTGTTTCTTAAGAAACCATACTGATTTTTATGAATGCAATCTAAGATCCTCCCTTGCAATCGATTTGCAGCCAATTTTGTCAAGAATTTAACACACACATTTGTCAAAGAAATGGGACGAAAATCATTAACTCTGACAGACACCTGCTTCTTTGGCACTAAAGTAATGTATGAGCCATTAATATTTGCCAATTGAATTGATTCATCATGAAAATCTGCTGCCAACTTATAAAAATCTTCCTTCACTATGTGCCAAAATCTCTTCAGAAACAACCCATTGAAACCATCTGGTCCAGGGGCCCTATCCACTGGCATCTCCTTAATGACCTCATCCATCTCCTTTTGCTCAAAGGGTTTAGTAAGTTCCTCCAAATCATCTCTCCTCTGCAAGAGTCTCCCAAGATCAAACTGCATAGAGATACCTTGGGAACATCCCATTCTATTCTTATATTCGATCCAGAGCATACCGACCATTGTGTCATGATCATTTATCTCATCCCCCTCTTCATTAATCAACATAGCAATGGTATTTCTTCTATATCTCTCAGTTGCCATTGCATGAAAGAATTTTGTGTTGTCTTCACCTTGTTTGATCCATCTAATAGTGCATCTTTTTTTCCAGTAATTGCACTCAGCCAAAAGCAACTCATCCAGATGTAACTTGACAATACTTCTAAAATTAAATTCCACTCTGTAAAGAGGCCTCCACTCTTCCAATGTATCCAGAGCCAAGATCACTTCATTACATTTTTGAATCAGACCTTTTAACTTGGCCAAGCTCACATGCCACTTTTTCAGTTCATATCTTAACATCTTAAGCTTGTCAGCCATTCTAGCTGAACTGTACTTTTTACAAGATTCCTTTGCCCAAGCACTATTTACACATTCCAAGAAACCAGGCATATCCACCCAATAATTATCAAATCTAAAGATTCTTGCTTTCGGAATATTTGTGTCAATGTTCACAACACAGGGAACATGATCAGACCCATTCTTGGCAAGAGGAATCACCATAGTGTTTGGGTATGAGGAAATCCAATTAGCACTGGTAAGGAACCAATCCAATTGCTCAAGTAATGGATCCTTTTGCATGTTTGACCATGTGTAAGCTCGACCTTTGATTGGAATTTCAAGCAACCCAAGATGACCAATGATTTCATTAAACAAAAACATGTCATTAATATCACCACCAGGCTTATTTCGTTATCATGTGACCTCATAAAGTTGAAATCTCCCAACAGCAACCAATTTGCTTCAGTAGGAATGTGTAAATTATATAGCCAGGACACAAAATTATCCCTCTCCACACCCTGACAGGGTCCATATACACAACCCATGGTCCAAACTTCATTGTTGTGCATAGAGGTGAACTGTACAACAATGCCATACTTTTCTGTTTGTAACAAAACCCCTGAAAAACTGGCTGAGTTCCAGAGCACTAAAATCCCCCCTGAGGCACCCACTGAAGGAGCACAAACAAAGCAATCAAAACGTTTTGGACAGAATTTCCGAATAGTTTTCCAATCAAAGCTCTCACATTTTGTTTCTTGCAAACAGATAATATCACATTCACTTTCCTCTATCTTTGATCTCACTTGTCTCTGCCTATTGTCAGCATTAATACCTCTCACATTCCAACAAAGAATTCTCCATTTTCGTTTAGATAAAGTATTCATTAATAAAACCATTAATAGTGCAAATAAGCCATGACTGACACATAATATCAGCCCACATCCATCTCAAAGTCACATAGTACAAACCATTACCGAGTGCTAGGGACATCGGTCATAACAAACACAAAAGCACACCAAAGCCTGATCGTAACCGACCAATTAACATCCAACGACCAAGCCGGTAACATCACTATCAAGTTTGACATAGCATACTTCCCAAAAGCAACACACTCACACACCCACTGACACTGAAACAAGCCCCAAGAGGTCCCACAGGTTCCATCACCAAAAGCCCTTATATCTGTGCTTGACTTAATCATTCTTCTTAGTAGATTTCCCCCCTGTCTTGGCCTCAGCTTCAAGCTGCTCCTGTGTTAACTTGCTGGGTGCAATACCTAAGGACAAACCCACTCTCTGCAACACATGTACAGGAGTCACAGGGTA
The DNA here is from genome assembly GCF_022539505.1 of Lolium rigidum. Taxonomy (NCBI): domain Eukaryota; kingdom Viridiplantae; phylum Streptophyta; class Magnoliopsida; order Poales; family Poaceae; genus Lolium; species Lolium rigidum. The sequence goes on along the minus strand of NC_061514.1, from coordinate 4,978,259 downwards.
TGCATCTTCTGGGACTTCTGCATCTTCATCCTCTTGGTTACCCTCTTCTTCCTCCTTCTCTGCATTTTGTATCAGCGAGCTTGGCTCTTGACTTCTTCTTAATCTTAGGTCTGGACGGATAGTACTTGGTTTAGGCTTATATCCCTCCTTCAAACAGCTTCCGGTGAACCTCCTTTCTTCGATTGCACAAGTTGTGTCTTAGGCTTACTCCTTGTACCTCTCCTTCTACTCATCACGGTAGGAGTAGCAGATCCACGATAATGCCCTCCTCTCGAACCCTTCTGGTTTTCCCCGCACTCTCCCAAAGTGCTATGCTTACGTTCTTCCTGCCATGTCAACAAGCCAACTCCACCCTTTTCCTTCACCAGCTTCTTGCCATGAACTCCAGTCAGAATCCAACTAGATGGTAGCTTATTCAAGGCTAGCGAGTAAACTGTGAATCCATACGAGGCCACGGGAATAGTGCAAAAATAAAGAGCGAGCAACATCCTTGACAAGCACCTTTTCCCATTGCATAGCGGTGGTAGGTCCGGCCCAAACCTAGTAATCACCATACCTAAGTTGACCACCTGATTTTGATATCGAAAGTGTGGCATGGCTTCCCGCATATTCACCGATGATTCCGAGTCCTCGGACATTGACGACACCATTGATTCGGGCATTTCTTCTACTTCCTCTACCTCCTCCTGTTGCTTTGTGGCTCCGCATGATCTTGCCGATTCACCTGGTGAGCATCATTGTCGGCTTGTACCACATCCCACCCCACCTCGCGGGTGCCGGGGATTGACAAACAGATTATTATTTGGTAGCAGCTCCCCAGGGAAAGGGTGTGGATTGCCATCCAATGGCATTTGATCTTCATCCGCCGGCAACACATCCGCAAAATCTGCTGTCAAGATGTACACTGGCGCTCGTCCGAGATTCTCGTACCCCTCCTACTCGTACCAAATTTTCCAAACACCACATCGCGCGGTACCAGCTGAGGAGAAGGAAACGAGGCGTAGACCAATGCTCTCTCCTTAATGGGATCATTGCTATTCCAGGTATGAAATTGTCCAAAAGTCGATACAGCGTTAGCAATATCCAGATTGTTACGATAGTCAAGATGCATACCCAAAAACATGAGCCAACCACGGCGAAATCCCACCGCAGATCGATGATTTTGAGGCGCTTCCCCCACATGCAAGAACCTAAGCCCACTGTTCTGCAGTTGATATTGTCCATGCTGTACTAACGCATTTACTGAATTTGGCCCATTCAACTGAAAAAGCCCCACACCGAACAGACTCGCCTGAATCGAGACCACATTGCGCTGTAACGGACCAACAAGAAAATCATGCACCTGGTCTCTCCAAAGAGCAGCAGCTTGAGGCGGAGGTGGCGGATCAATCACTGCAATACAGTAGTCCTGATGCTCCGACGGCGGGTCTTGAACAGGGAAGTAGTAAGTCCGCGGCAGTCTTGTCGGACCACCGTCGATCACTTGATGCCCCCACGGCAGCCAAGGCAGTGGGTCTACCTCATAGACCGCCATTGCTTCCGACGATGGCGATATTGGCGGCGGAGTAGGGTTAAGGCTTTTTTGGCTAGAAGCTTTTGTTTGTTTCCTCGGAGAAGACGAGTCGGCCGAGGTTAACAGGGACTCTGGTCCTTTATTGGAAGTAGGAACGACCAATTTAGGAACCCACTGTTTTTTCCCTTTATTCTGTCCAAAACAGTTGCGTTTAATGTGTCCATAGCAATAACAGGCCCTACACCTGATGTCATTTTCACAGTCCTTCGTTTGGTGGCCCATATGCAGACAGCGCCCACAGGCCCAGACCTTGTAGGCCATATCATCTATCATCTGCTCAAAATCCTTTTGGGCCTCCTCTTCCGTTACAGGCACCACATTAACATGGGCCGCCACATTGGGCTCAGACTGTGCCACTGCAGTATTTACCTCAGGCTGTCTCTCCCGCCCAACTTCATTTGACCTTTGCTCAAGCACTTTATTCTGGGCAAAAGAAAAATCTTTCATCGAACCAAAGGTAATTGGGGGTGTAGCTGTTGTGACAAACATTTCCCTGGGATTTTGCCTAACAGATACAGAGGGATCCACATATCCCAAGCAGGCCGGGTATTGAATTTTATCAGCAAAAACCAACTTTTTCTGTTCTTGAAGCCCTTGCTTTACTGACTTTTTTTGATTAGTTCACCCATTTTGACAATCGATGCTAATGGGGGAGAAGTTTAGAGGGTTTAAGGGAATGGTTTTATACTTAAGTTTGGTTTGTGCTTAAGTGTTTTACCTCTCATGCATTCCATATTTATATGTTGCATGGTTGTATATATATAGTGGAAATTGTCCCAAAGGTTAATCTTGACAATGTATGCAATGAATTCATGTTCATCACATGTGCATACATTGTGGGGGAGTTTTCTCTATATATATTGGTTCTACTCACATCCCGTGCATTTGTGGTAGTTGTGTGAGTAGAGCCGGTTTTTGATATGGGCTAGTAGCTTTGTGTTACTTGACCATATCAAATACAACCTCTTGTATACAACTTATTCTCGGATAAGTTGCGTACTTGTTTCTAATATTCATTATATAAACCCTCTTATTGTGGTTGTCATCAATTACCAAAATGGGGGAGATTGTAAGGGTATATTGCCCCTATGTGTGGTTTTGGTAATTAATGACAACCCCTATGGACTAATGTTTTCATTAAGTTTATATGAAGGAATATTCCATAGGTACTACTTGTACTCCATGTGTTGGATTCAAGTATGGATGCCATGAAGATAAAGGTATACCTTGTGTATTGACATCAAGATCATTAGTATGAAGATATATATATATATATATATAGGTCTGCTATTCTTGAACCGGTTCGAGAATAGCTATTCTCGAACCCTTTCTGAACTTCTCGCTGCAGAGCATGTGAACTTCCGGACGGAACCCCAAAATTTCATGTTTTGACGGACATTGTTTTCAGGCTAGTTTTTGAGCCGCTTATCGGAATGATGCATATGATATAGCGTTGGAAAGATATGGAAATTTCGAAACTTTTTTGTGCTGAAAGTGTTTTCAAATTACGGACAGTTTGAAACTAATTTCAAATATACAAAACTACGTTTTCGCGGATTTCTCCATTTTCGGACAGTTGTTTGCGCTTAATTTTTACACCGATTGTCGTATTAATACATATGATATACCATTGGAAAGATATAGAAATTGCGCACCATTTTTGTCTTGGATGTTTTTCCAAATTTTGTATGGTTTAAAATTAATTTCGAATATACAAAAAAGTTTTCGCGGATTTCTATATATTCATAAGGTTATTTGGATCCATTTTTTCAACCGTATGTCGGATTGATACAAATGATACCCCGTTGGAAAGCTGTTGACTAGGCACAAACTTTTGGTGTTGAACATTTTTCCAAACTATTAACGGTTTAAGAACAGATTTCGAAAAACTTGATTTGGTTTCCGCTCAGAAAAACAGAGTACCTAAACATCCCCTATATATGGAAGTGAACTTCCAGGTTTATATTAGTGAACTTCGTGCCTTGGTATAAATGTTTTTAATGTTGGTTTTGTTGTAGTTTTTAAAAAAATTATCCGGATGCAAATAATCCGGGTATAAAAAATATACCACTAAAAAGATATCCATTTTGTGCAACTTTTTCATGTTGATTATTTTCCAGAATTTCTTGCGATTTAGCAGCAATTTCAGATATACAAAACTCTGATATATTTTCCTTGATAGTGGACTTCCATGATTTACATAGTAGTAACGTTTGAATTTTTCACTATTTTTTATGCTAGATCGAGTATTTTATAATAGACTTACGGAGTTCCATGAGTAAATTTCGTGGTATTTATAGTTTATTTTTTCGTGGTATTGTACAAGAATGAACTTTTATACAATAGAAATGTGAACTTTCTGTATGGATCTTTTTCTCAACGACTACCCAATAATGAAAAGTGCAATTTTCTACACAGAACTTTTCTCAAAAAAAATGAACTGATGTATTAATAAACATGACATCCTGATTAAAGAAAGGGCAAACTTTTTAGAGGCATTTAGAGAACTTCCTGCCAAAAAAACTTCACCCAGATTAGAAGCAAACTTCTCACGGTAGATGAAGTGAACTTCCAAACACACATTTTATATCTCAACATATTTTTACGAGACATCACATATAGCACAATTTCAAAGATGATCTGTAAAATAGGAGGTGGCACACAATGCATATAGAGATGCTCAACTCGGCCAGAGCCCAATGACTGAACTACTCATGGCCTTAAACCGAACTTACACTAAAAAACTAGCTAACTGAACTTCACAACAAATCAGGGCTGCGAACCAATTCATTACAACGAAGCTTTTCCCGATGCCCTAGGAGACAAAACCATTGATGGCCAGACCACCACCAGGGCTCATCGTAGTCCACCAGTCCAGCCTTTTGCATGGAGTTGACTTCCAACTGCTGCAACCTTTGTCTTGGAAGTCCAGCCCCCTGATTCACATAAATGGCATCAAATTTGTTAGGCCAAAATAAGACTACTTCAAACAAATAGAAAGGTGAACCGTAAAAAACTAAACTGATTTGAGACCAGAAACTTGAGCGCATATGCATGATGTTAGAAAGTCGAAACAAGCATCAGTACAAAATGAAATGTAAGCTTTCTTTTGTAAGCAACACATCAAAACGAAGCCGTATTGCATGCATAGTGGATGTGCCCCATGTTCTTGATGTGTGATGGCATCCTATTTTTCTTTCATGCATCTGTTTTTCGTGTGCAGGAACAATGGATGTGCATTCAGTTACCCCAGGTCTGCAGACCAAATGTGCAGTCATCAGTCAAATTGAGAAGTGTACATTTTCAAGTAGAGAAGTGTACTGCCCAAATTTCTTTCGACATCAATACCTGCAGAACACAGGGTCTCAAAAAATAAGGAGAAGGGGAAAACAGGGGACATGCGTTTCTCTGTATCGTGAGGAGCAACCGAGCAAGCCTACGTGGACCTCCATTATCTTCATTCGAACTTCTCCATTATCGCATACGAACTTCTCGAAATTCCACACAGCGTCGGCCCGAGAGACGCAGGGGAATCTGGAACTCACATTGGTGCACTTGAGTGCGTACCTGCAGCAAAACATCTAAGAGCAGGTAGCAATACACCCCAAAAAAAATTCTCATATGCATTCAAATCTGAAGTTGTCGCTGCTTGATGGACGTTTTTTTCAACAGGAAGTTTTACCGCACTAACTTGTCGTGTGAACCAAGTGAACTTCTCACGTGACTCCAATCAGAGAGCCTGAAATGAGGGTTTCGCTGCTTGATGGACGTCTAGTCTGGGAAGGAGACGGTGCCTGAGAGGAGAGGTTCAGAGTGATGCACCTGGGCAATGGTTCAGAGCAGCGTCCGAGTAACTCCTGGGACAGAGCCCTAATTTCTAAGTAAAAGACACATGCACTTCCTGTAAGTAAGAAATATTTGCGCATATTATTATAGTAAATCTCAATACTTCCAATCAAAACAATTAAACAATTCGAGCTTCAAGAAAAATAAAACAAGAAAAGGGTGTACTAAATGCCATTTATGTTGAACTGAACTCTAGATGCAAACCTCTGGTTCAATTTATGGTTCATTAATCTTATATCTCTCTACTTCTCCCGAAGTGAACGGAAGTGCCCCAGATATTAAACAAGTTCATACAGGTTCAAAGAGATATCCTCAGATATAAATGAACTGCCCAAAAGAATAAAAGTGAACTAGAAATCTGAACAAAGTGAACTTCTTTTATTCTCAGCATCCCATGAACAACACATTCTGTAGTGCGGGTTGTTGCTACTGGTTTCTGAAACGGGCACTGCTCGTGGTTTAATATCTGAGTCAAGGAAGTTTGGCGAGCGAGTAGGACTGGGGCGTCCGTAGGGGCAGCACGCGCAAGCTTGAATTTGGTGGACTCCAGGTGACCGTGTGTGGAGCACGGTGGACCACAGGTCAAGGAGGGGAGATAAACTTCCAGGATAAAATAAGTGAACTTTGTGATCGGTAAATGTTGAACTTCAGATTTTAAATATTGTGAACTACTTTTTCACACCATTTAGATAATTTTCCGAATCTTAAAAATGCAGCAGGTAGTAAAAGTGAAACAGAGGAGAGAGAACTCCTAAAAATAAAAAGAGGCATCAATACCAGACTCGAAAATAGAATAGCAACAGCTGCACTGCAGACTACCCGAAATCAACCGAAGAGGCGCTGTTAACATACCTGAAGATGGAGTTGCACATGCTCGCTGTGGAGAGCTATGTGAACTACCGCGGCGGGACATATGAATTCCCGTATCAGCGCTTCTCCCATGGGCTCTGGAATGTAACATAAATTAACTCAGAAATGATCTTTTCTGTGAACATCTAGTGAACTTCTTTGTGATAAATAACCTACATCACTATACCAAGCTGAACTTCTAATTTTTCTCTCAGGCACACATCCACAACACATACATGTATTTCAATTATTAGCAAGAAATAGGAATCAAAGTAGAGTAGAGCAGTATAGTTCAGTTGAACACACCACACCAGTTCACATCGTAGCAGGAGCAGTGCACTTTAGCTCATATCAACATACACGTTCGCATCAGCAAGCGAGCATGCAACAACTAGGTAGTCTTGGGCAGCACGCAGGTGGTATTTGGGTGGCCAGGTAATATAAAAATGAACTCTCACATACACGAATGTGCACTTCCACAAAAGCATCAGAACTACTAGAGAGGACATTGAAAAACACCTAGTCAAGCTCACTACTAGAGAGGCACATAGCATACCTCACTTAGGCAGGCAATAAAACAAACACGTATCACACGTTTAAACTAACACACTAAAGTTCGATCTTCTCTTACTGGACAAAGTGAACTTTCACATTAAATTTATAAATACCAACCGATTGAATGGTTCCATCCGAGACTGAACATATGCTAATAGATGAAACGAACTTACTGCTAATAGATGCATTGTAGTGCCCCGATAATTATGAACTTCAGGCTCATACGAGGTGAACTTCCCGACAAAACAAGACTTCGGGGCAAAAAAGATGAACACCTTGAGTTGGACTAGCAAACTTGCATTTTAAATAAAAGCGGACTTCACACTTTTGTGTATACTTAATTTCTGATTTTTCTTCAAGAGGAAGAACATATGCATGGTCAGTACTATGTGTATACACACTGAATTCCTAGATAGAGAATGTGAACTGCTGGGACAATTATTAGAAGTAAATCATTTTGGATAAACTAATTTTAAAAAATAAAATGAACTCATTTTCACTATATTCAAACTTCCAGATTTGAAAATAGTGAACTATGTGCAAAAAATGCGAAATTTTTTACACATGGGTGAATTGAACCCATTTTGCTGAAAAAAGTGGAACTTATTCTGAAAAATAAAGTGAACTCTCCCACCATTTAAACTGAACTTCGAAATTTGACTTTCCTAAGGACATAATAAACAGGTGCACCATGTAGTTCATCTATTGGAGTACAGGCACAGTAGTGCTAACTCAGTAGTTCAGTTTAATCATTAAGTCAGTTATAAACTTTTTCACGATGAAGAATATGTGTGTTAACTGAAATCAGTCTATGAAACGATTTTTCCCAAGTAAAAATGAGTAAACTTCATATGTGAACTGGGCGAAATTGAATTTTATGTGCTGCAATCGTCTAAAATTTGCTCAAATACAAAGCTGAACTACCTTTTAATAAAATTACACAAGGCAACAGTTAAGAAATATAGTACAACACTAGCGGCAGTTTTTATATCTGTACTTCCCGCACTAACTCTCTGAACATCAGATTTATAGCTAGTTGACGAAATGGACTTTGAATAGCTAGTTGATTATGTTTCTCAAAATAACCCAAGGAAGTGTTCTCAAAATTACCTTGTCGATTGTATTTTGTGAAGATACACCTAGACATCAGAGATGCAAGGAAGTAACTTCTTGAAATCGGAAAGTGAACTTCAGAAATGACTGTTGTGTGCTGCAATTATCCAAACTTTTCCTAAACAGAATGCTACTACTCCCTACACATAATGTAAAAAATCTAACACAATTCATAAACATCATTATTAGCTCAAGTAGCATCAGCATACCAATGTGGATCGAAATAGGAAAGATAGCATAGATATGAGTTATGATATTTAAAGTTCAGACCATTCAGTGCGCACTTATATTAGCTCAAAGGAGGTGACAGAAAGATCAAAATAAACCTTGAAAGTAAACGCGGACGGACAACACACCCCGACTATATAAAGCTGAACTTTCACACCGAGAAAAAGTGAACTTCCATTGTGGTTTGGCCGACAAAATAGTTGATGAGGCAACTCCCGTGAGAAAATAGACAAACTTCCCCATGGAGTATTACTGGATCATCATGCCACGTCTTAGATATAGCATAGTAGGCTTGATCAAGTGGTGTACCTTACATATAACAAAAAAGGCAGCATAAGGATACTACTAGTAGGCTTGATCAAGTGGTGTACCTTACATATAACAAAACAAACATCCTAACAAGTCAGAGATGTATTTATTTGGATAGAAAACTTGAACTCCTATTAATTTACACAATGAACTGCCAATTTTCATGTAGTGCACTTTTCGAAGCATAATATAATCAAAACATATTATACAGGATCTGCAAGACTGCAACCACGTACCAGAAAAAATATCCTCGAATGAACTTCGGGAGGAGAACGTGTGGGAGTTCACAAGAGTGCCATGGACGGACAAGCTGCCGGGATTTCGTGCTGATGCTTCCTGCCGACACCGTGGTGGTGGAGTTCGGTTGGTGCTCAGGGGAAATCCCGAGCTTAAGTGGAGGTGGTTGAGGTGTACTGGGTTTCTCTGGTGGTTAACCGGACGACGCGCTGCAGAGGATATATAACTCGCAACCTGTAGAGCATGCAAATCAACTACCTACAGTACTAGCATCCAACATCCCCACACATAAGATCATAGTACTACTAGTACTGTCTTGGCAGACAACACAACCTAGTTCCTAAACATGCCACTAACTGAAAACAAAATGTAAGACCTGGTACGGAACTGAAACACTCTATACAGTTAAATGACGACATAAGATAAAAGTTCAGAACTAAAAGGAACTTCGGAAACTGAATATAGTGAACTCCTACTTTGGTTTAACACATCAAACTCTACAAAACGAAAAGTGAACTTTAATTGTTTTACACATCAAACTCAAAAGTTTTTTTTATAGTGGACTTGGGTAAATAATGATATGTCGCTTAATAAGTGGACTTCCTATTGTTTAGCTTTTCTAAGTTAATAATAGGAATAATGAACTTCCACACAAAATAAAACCGAATTTTCACATTGAGATAAAGTGAACCTCAAAAGGAAAATGATGTGAACTTGCAGGCAAAAATAATTGACAGAGTGAATTGCGTGACAAAGAGAAGGTGAACCTTTTGGTGAATTCGAGATGAACTTCCTGTATTTTTAAAGCTGAATGGTTTCTTCAATCACCCTTGCCTATGTATAAAAAAGACAAATAGCGCCAGAAGAATGGTCTGCAATTGCTTGCCTATTACATATTTTTTTGTAGCTTTCTTGAGCAAGCAAACTTCAATTGTTTTATACATAAAATTCAAAATATTTTTATGGAGTGGGCTTTAGTTTTTCGAGTAACGAACTGCCGTAACTTAACAAGTTGAACTTTTTATACAACAGAACATTTTCTGCTATTTTTAATCCTTTTTCCACACGTTGATGATGAAACAATATAAAGGTGGAACGCATTGCACATGAGGGCATCAATAGTAAAAGTTCAGCTCTGAACTAGTATCACTTCTAAACTGAAATACGTACCAGATGCACAGTGAAATGCATCACAACTACTTGATCGAGATGGCATAGTGGTCATGGTAGCCTACCAATAATTAATAAGAATAGGATAATTTGTTCAAAATGTAAGACTGTAAGTCATTATGCTTTAAACAGGGCCAATAAGAACAGACTTGCTATGAAGAACTAGATAATCAAATAAAAGGTGAACTTTGCTCCGCTGTACCCAAGTGCACTACTTTGCAACACATCAAAACGAGCCTACCAGTCACAGTTCGATGTCTACTTCCTGAACATAGTACATGTGAACTTGCAATGAAATCCCAGGAAATACTAAGTGAACTTGCTAATTTGAATAGTATGAACTACATTAAACTTGGTGATAGAAAAATATGAAAAATATCACCTCAACAGCAACTCTGATTCAGTGGCTACTCTCGGTTCAGATGCATCCCCGCACATGTAATTTTAACAAGTGAGCTTCCAAAAGAAATTGAGGTGAACTTCCAAACTTTTTTTCCACAAAAAATGGACATTACATATGTACTAATAGAACTTCCCCGAAACGAAAGATTAAGAACTCTCCAAAATACACAAATATACTACCCGAAATACACAAGTTCACTGCCAGAATTCGCCTAATAAAATGATCATGGTGGAAAAATAAACTCACCTGTAAAAGGAAATGAAATCTTAATGAGAAACGAAGTACACACCCTAAGATCAACAGATTTTTGAAACAAAAATTAACTTGCCAAACAAACAAAACTCCTAGAACAAAAAATGAACTTCAACTACCGACGTAGTGCACTTCTCGACAAATTTAAACCCACACTTAAATAAACAGAACAAACCAAACTTCCAGAATCTCATGATTTGGAACCGGTTTTTGGTTTTTTGTATTTCTTTCTTCGAGTGAACTACCAGAAAAAATGAACATCCCCCATGGCAGAAGAAAATTTCTAGGAGAGTTTTCAGCGTGCTTCTAAAAAATATATATCCAGGCAAAAGTGGATAAACCTCCACACAAAAGTGTATTGGTTTTTCTATGTGAGACGAAGTGCACATCTGTGTTACCCAAAGAGAATTGTCTGAATCGACCAAGTGAACTTCTTCATATAACCAAAAATTTGTCAGAATAAGGGAACACACAGTTAACTACAACCGCACTAGTGACTACACTAGAAAATGAACTAATCTGGAGCAGCTGTCCGATCTTTGTTTACAGCCCATGGTCTGAGCTGAGCTACAAGCAAGCGAGCATGTAGCTTCACTCTTCATCTCATGGTCCTGATCCTGAACTTAGCTGGGCAGAGATAGTCCTAACTGGAACCATCAACCATACGCCAGTGTTAGGATGTCCATGGTACTGTTAAGCGGCGAATGTTACTGCCAATCCAATACTGGCAAGAACTAGCTTGGATTTAGAAAAGCCATCATCTAACAATGATTATATTTTCTATGCCTACATATTTTTTAAATAAAATTCTAGAACTGTGTGCCTGAGTAAGACACCCATGATCAGACCTCGTACACAAAATACGCGAAGAGCTAACAGTCCCGCTAACAAGATTCATTATTAGCAAAACATAATAAAACTGCAAAGAACTCTTCGCTCGTCAGTCTATCTATTGCCTCCCTAGTTGCTTACGTGAATCGCCCCCAAATCGCACTTGGAAATATTACATCACGGCTAGGAAGATCCCACACCTAGTTCTTATACAAAAGAAAGATAATAAAAGTAACTTCTTGAATTTCCACGAAAATGCAATCATTTTCATTTTCAGTCAAGAAATTGATAACTTTCGTTACAGCCGAAACACATCGCAGTTCAGTTCGGCAGGGCGGTAGTTCAGTTCAGCGTAGGTGCACACTTCTGGTCGTGTCTCTCTACACGTACCAGCGGCTTAGAGTTGGGGAGAGGGAAGTTAAGAGTTGGGGAGAGGAGCACCTGGGGTTTGACTTGCGGGAGCTCGCCGGTGAGGTTCAGTGCGGCTGGAGATCCGGATGGAGGGGCGGCGACCATGTTCGTTGGAGTCCACAACCAACCTGGATGGTTAGCCCGGTGGCCGCGAGCTGGGGTGGGAGGTCCATGGCGATGTGCTAGGGTGGGGGTAGGTGGTGGCACGCCGGGGTGGTTGCCGAGGTGGGCGCGCCGGGGGTGATTGCCGGCAGCAATCGAGGATGGGAGGCGGCGCGATGCAGTAGGGTGGGCGGATCCGCGCGGTCGAGGTAGGAGGTCGGGGCAGCGCCGTGGAGGAGGGAGGCGGCGCCGCGCCATTGAAACAGGAGGCGGTGTTTGGCGATGGAGGTCGGGGCCGCACCATAGAGGGAGGCCGGGGCACCACCATGCGGGGGAGGGGGGCGGGCGTCATTGGAGGAAAGATGCCGGGGAGCAGGTGGATGGTGACAGCGCGGCGGCACTGACCGGCGGCGGGGAACCAGAAGGCGAGCGGGATTTGGGGATGGCGTGCAGGTCGAGGGTGGCTGGGAGGAAGAAGCGCAGGCAGTAGAAGGTAAAGCGGGATTAGGGAGTTCGGTTTGGTCGGGGGTTGAGGTTGGCCGACTCGGGACGGGATTCCGGTTCGGGAGTAAAGGTAAAACAGGATTAGGGGTTCTAGAATAGCTATTCTAGAACCACTCTTAAGGGGGGTTCGAGAATAGTTGGGCTCTATAAATATATAAATATATATATATATATATATATATATATATATATATATATATATAGGATAAATACTTCCTACTCCTGGGTGTAACTACACCCATGTCTCATATACTACCATACGGAAGTATGTACCATACTTTATCGGTTTGAGTATGTTATTACACTATATCTAAGGTATTGTAAACCAAATTTGGTGAAAAAATATGCAAGTGAGCATGTAGTTTGCACTATATAGCCGAAATACATGCATATGTATACGTAAAAATGAGTCTACGTAAAAAAATGTACATACTGCCTACAAAGTATTATATATACTACCAAAATAGTCTAATATACTTCATACTACATGTACATACTCTCGGTATGATAGATACTCTCTAGATTATGAGAAACACGTGTGGGTGTAACTACACCCGGTGTAGTATGAATATGTCCTATATATATATATATATATATATATATATATATATATATATATATATATATAGAGCCCAACTATTCTCGAACCCCCCTTAAGAGAGGTTCTAGAATAGCTATTCTCGAACCCCCTTTCTCACCCGAACCACCCACAAGCCGCTTCGGCCTGAGAGAACGCACCGAGGCCAACCTGAACCTCCCCTAGTTTCTTTCTTATCGAGGGGAATGGCTTCGCCTGGCCCCAAATCCCGCCCGCCTTCTTCCCGGCGACCGGCCCAAATCCCGCTGCACCTTCTTCCCGTCGGCAGGCCCAAATCCCGCCTCACCTTCTTCCCCGGCGGCAGCCTCATCCCACCGCCCGCCCACCTATTCCTTCTGATGGTGGACGAGCCGCCAACATCACTTCCGGCCACCGCCGCCGCCGAGCCACCGGGATCAGTTCCCGACGCCGCTACCGAGCCAGAGAAGGCGGAGGAGGAGGGGGACAAGGAGGACGCGCTGCTGGAGCACGCGCAGGCCCTGATTTCGCCGGTCGTCGGGCAGGAGGGCGACCCCAGCCCGCAGCTGATACACACCCTCGCCACCATCTGCGACGTCCAGGAGGCTACAGGGGCATCACGGGGCTAGACGCGGCTCCGCAGTCGCCGTCGTCTCCTCCCCCTCCCACCTCGATCTCGCCCACCGCCTCCCGATCCGGGCAGATCTCACGTCGGCGGCCATGGAGAACCTGATCTCGCTCGTCAAAAAGCTGCAGCGGGCCTGCACCACCCTCGGCGACCACGGCGACGAGAGCGCTCTCCCCACCCTCTCGGAATCGCTGCCGTCCATCGCCGTTGTCGGAGGCCAGGTGCGTGCCCCATTCCCTTCAATCTCTCTCGGTCGGATCTAGTGCTGGTGCCTCAGCTGCGCATGATGTGGATCTCGCGAGCTGCCGGTAGAACCGCGCGATTCTAGTCGCGGAGATGCGGTTTAGCTATGCTTGGATCTGCGGCTACCGTAGCTAGAATTGGGACGCGTGCCATGATCATTGTGCCTAGCTTGCCCACATGACCAGCGATTGTCTAGCTCCAACTCTCCAAGCTAGATACTACTACTTTGGATCAACTAGAGGTGTAGGTGCGTGAGGTTCGCGTAAAGGGAACCAAGCAATTTTGTGTGGACTCAGGCTGTTAACCAGTAGTTCACGTTTATTTGAGCACCCGAGTGGGTACATGGTTCTGTATTTTGACGTCTGAACTCCTCTGATCATTTGATAGAGTTCGGGCAAATCTTCGATGCTCGGAGAGCGTTGTTGGGAAGGATTTCCTGCCCAGGGGTTCAGGTATGGTTATACAAGCAAGAGCTCAGGTTTGGGGTGCTATGAGTACGTTTCTTAATTTGATACATTTATCTTTTTGTTTGAATCTGTTCTGCAGGAATCGTCACCCGTCGCCCCCTGGTTCTGCAGCTACATAGGATTGATGGAACTAGAGAGTATGCGTAGTTCTTGCATCAACCCAGGAAAAGATACACAGATTTCGGTAATTCCTCTAATTTTCTTCTTATTTTCAAGCTTTATGATGCTGATATTAGGGTTAAATTTATGGCCAAGGAGCCATCATCGTAGTATTGAACTATACATTGGCATGTGTGGTATGCAGTTGAGTATGTGAGCCTTGCCATTGTTGACAGAATTCTCTGTCTGGTGCTATTTTCTGTTCATTTTGGTTTAGCTTATCTCGATGCCACTCAGCACATGATGACATTTGTATCGTTGCAGCCGAAGTGAGGAAGGAGATAGCTGATGAAACTGACAGAGAAACTGGTCGTTCCAAGGGAATATCATCTGCATCTATTTTTCGAATGGATGATTACACTAAAAATGATTGTTATGTAGTGCCCTGTAATAATACAAAGTATATGTCTGGAAGTGCGCATAGGAGAAAATAGGTAGTTCATTGTGTATAAAATAATAGATGTGCTCTTCTTTTTGTAACTTTACCTTCTTCTGTCCAAAAAGTTTCATCATATAGTTTGTTTTTATTCACAGGAAGTTCATTCATTAGAGGAAGTTCACTTTGGATTGAAAAATTGTTCTATCAGGACGCACATGGAGCCCTCCAATTGAAGAAGTTATCTAGTCAGGTGTTGTTCCTCGATTTGTGTAGTTTCTTACCAGAGAAAGGCCTGAACCAAATAGACTTATAACTGTGACGTCTTTCTTTTTTACTTATCTAGTTTGAAGCCTCCATCTGTGACAAGCGGCCCACGACTAGGAAGGCTTCCATGCAGCCGTAGGGAGTCCTTACCATTTGAAGTGTGAAGAATAGCTGGACTCCCCATCCTGAGCAATGGTCCGAACGTTCCCTGGGGCGCTTCTGAACTTCTCCTCCTCGCCATGTCCCGTGAAGGTAAGTGGAATTTTTTTTCCTACATGTGTATGCTTTCATGTCTAAAGGGAAAAACTATGTTTCTAGAAAAATTTCCACATGAATTTGTTTTTCTGTGTTGACGCTCCTATAGTTTACAAAAAAATGTTATTGCAATTGCTAAAGAAGTTCACTTATTGTTCTAGACCGGTTCAGTATGTGAAAATAAGTTCACTTTTGTTTTAATTCTGGTGCATCTAAATTGCTTAAAATAGACTGACTTCATATCTACCGATATTTAGAAGCTACCTTTGTTTCTTTATAATCATTTTGCCGAGGTATGAATAGTGCTTGCTGCTCCTCTACTCAAATTTCGACTAAAGATCAGTAATAGAAATCGGCATATTCAGGAAGTTCGCTTCTATTTTGTGTGGAGATAGATTTGTATATCTACGGTGGTTCAGCTTCCCTTTTGCACGTATTGCCTTGGTTCTTTGACTATCTAGTTCTTCATAGCAAGTTGGTTTTTATTGGCATTGTTTAGCCTTTGATTTTATTCTTGGCCATACTTGCTTGTGCTTTTCATAGCACTGGGCGGTTCACATGTTAATTGTGAGCAGTTATATGTTATCATCAAATACTAGTTTGTTCGTGGAGAAGTTCGGATATTTCTCAGAGAAGGCGTAATCCATGTTTTTGAGAAGTGCACTAAGTAGAGTATAGAAATAATTAAAATAGTTTCTAGGAACGTGGAAGTTCAGTTAGTGTAATGGGAAAGTTCATTTTTCTCTAGGAAATTCACCTTTGCGATTGATTAGATAGCTTCAAAAATAGAAATGTTACCACCTCAGTCTGGGCAAGTTTATCTTTCCCCCCTCTTTCGTGCATGAAGTCGAGCGTCCTCTACAGTGCTTGATGCTATGGAAAGATATTTCTGAACTACTACCACAGATACATCTCAACCGCAACGTGTGTGGCTTACTAGCGCTGCACAATCTGCAGTTTAGGAAGAGTGCACAGTTCAGAGTGTTAGTGCATGAAGTTCAGATATAAAAACTGCTTGTGGTGTTGTAATATATTTCATGTTTGAACCGCCAGAGTCTGCATTTTTTTATCAACGCACTGGAGTACTAGTTTAGTAGTAGTGAGCTCCTATTTTATCAACGCACTGTTTCAACTTTCAAACACCATGGACATGCGCTCAAAGTTTAGTTTTCTGATGCAAGTTGTCTGCGAGTGTTGCCATGTGTGTGTGACACATCTGCAGATGCCTCAAATTGTATGGTGTAACCAAGCTTGATTGTAACCATGATGGGGTTGTAGTAAACGTGGAATGTTTCTATGCTGCCTATTTAGAACCACAACCCTCTTTTAGCACATGATTGGATACCAATTTTTGATCTCTTTGTGCAAGATCTACCTGCAGATCACTTTGACAAAATGGCAAGTTCACTTTTTATTTTGGGGGATTTCATGCGTTGTACTGTTATTGATGTGTGGATGATAGGAAAAAATAAAAGTTCACTTTGTCTATTGAAAAAAGTCCGCTTTTATTTTTTCTGTAGTTCTAGGAGCATAAGGCTGGTTGGTGGAATCCATTAGAAGGTCAAATCGAGGAACCTAACATCCAAGGTAATTGAGACCCAGGTTGCTCATCTCAGTAATAGCGTAGTTATTTTTTCATATTCAAAATTGCTCTAGGAAGCTCACTGCAGTTCCTTCTTGATGCACAAATACAGAATAGAGAACTGATGTTAATACCTAACTGCCCTGTAGCTAAATCTGTAGTTATCTGGTTGGATCCATATCTAGCATGGCTTGTGTTTATGAAATATTAACCAAAGTGTGTAAAGAGCGTTGCTCTACGCTCATATTTTGTTCAAAATGGTGTGTTTCTTAATCTGAAGATGGTTCACTATTTGCTCATATATGGTTAGTTGGAAGTCCAGGAAAATGGACATGCTCATGTTCCTGAGTGCAGCGTTGAGCAGTTCTCTTGGTTATTTATATAGCAGTCGGATTAGGAGGGTTGAGCAGTTCTCTTGATTCGTGCTGCCCCAGGAAGTTCAGCTTTCCACCGTGCGCGGTTCACCAATGGAGCACTTTCTGTAGCAGTTAAGTTTCATTTTTTTGGTGTGGTTCACTTGTTCCTTCAATAAATTTTGTTTTGCATATCTGATGAAGTTTCATTTGTCCGTTTGACATACGTTCTTTTTCTAAGTTCTGACGTTGCCAACTTCTGAAGATGTTAGCTGTGAACTGCTTTGTGTTGTTGTCACCCGATCTCAACAATAAAATTGGTAAGATTCATACCATTACCTTTCCGATTAGTCACAACAACAAGATCCACTAGGATTATATTAATCTAACCTATGCTATGCTTGTGAGCATTAAACAGAATGGAAAACATACAGACCAGCAGGGGAGCCTAGTGCACTGCTTGATGAGTATGAAGTGCTACCGAAGATGCATCTGAACTGCGCGCCTTGTGCTGATGTTTCTGACCTGATTGTTGTTGTGGTGAAAGCTCACCTTTCTTCTCGTAGAAATTCAGTATGTCCGAGCTAGATGTTCAGTAAAAAAATGACATGCATTTAAAACAATCATAGACTATACTGGTGGGAGTTCTCTTCTTTTTGTAGTGCATGTATCGGAATTTGTTGATGTGTATTTTGTAATCATGTCTGAAGTTCACCTCTTTTTTACTGGGAGCTATGTCCTCCATTTTCTTGCTTGGTAGTTCACTTTACAACCGGTTCATGCTGGGGCAGAAAGGCTGCAGTTGCAGCATGCACACGTCAGATTTGAGGAACGCCAGTGTGCTCGCCCTGCCAGTGTTGTGTTATCTGCACTTCAGAAAGAGAGCACCAGTTTAGGAAGTTATTACTATTTGAAGTTTAGAGACAAAAACTATAGCTCATGATGCACTATATTTATTAATTGATTATGTGTGTTATTCTTCTCATAAAGTCTATCTTTTAGCTTTGTATTTTAGCGAAGTTTGGATGGTTGCAGGGCATGTATAAAATATAAAGAAGTTCACCTAGCTAGTTCACGAAGCTTACTTTTATTTGTTTGGAAGTTGGTTCATCTACTGATTTCAGTTGAAGCATAAAAACAGAGAACTGTAAGAGTTCGCTTCTATTTAAAATGCAAGTCCGCTTGTCCAACTTGGGGATTTCATTTTTTTTTTTTGCAAAAACTTTTCTTTCGGCTGGAAGTTCGCGCCGCCTATACCTAAAGTTCACATTATCGGGGTAGCACACTTCTTTGAATAGCCATTCTAGATGCCGAAGTAAGGTACACGACCAAGAGGAGATTTGTGTTCTAGTCACCCCTGAGCGCACCCAATAGCATAAATAAATTTGCAAATTGAAAAAATAGCTATTCAAGTAAAGGACGGAGAAAGTTCACCATGAAGGAAATTCGCTTTTGTTAAACTTCACTTTGTACCGGCGTGAAAGTTCACTTTGAACATGTACGAAGTACACTTTGAGCATGCATGAAACTTTTATCCGCGATCGGAAGTTCACTAACAGATATCGAGAAGTTCACTTTCATATTCGAGCAGCTCATGTACTCTATTTTACTGGACGGAAATCATATGCATAGAAATCACACGTACAGCCTCTTATCGCGCAAATCGACCAGCGTCACGTACAATTATCACTAATATAACTCAATTAATACTCCAACACACCTCAATGCCACACCTAATCAATCTAGATGAGCCAATATCGAAATGTTGTCGTGTCGGCGTTATCTCCGATTTTACATATTTCTGAAATTAAACTAAAACCATTTGCAATTTGGAAAAACATTCAACATGAAAAAGATGCACCTAATAAATATCTTTTCAACGCAATATTATTTGGAACATTCCGACAAGTGGTTCGGAAAGAAGCCCCAAAAAACAGTTCGAAAAAGCGAGAAGTTCGAAAAGCGCAATCACGTATTTTCAAATCTGCTCTAAAACTGTAAATAATTTATAAAAGTGGTCTTCATGAAAAAGGTGCGCCTATTCATCAGCTTTCCAATGGCATATCATACGCATCAATCCGATAAACGGTTTGAAAACAAGAACCCCAAGACTGAACAAAAATAGAGAAATCCGCGAAAACGCTGTTTGATATATTTCAAATTAGTTTTAGAAAATACAGAATTGGGAAAACAATGAACATGAAAAAGTTCCGAAATTTCCGTACGAACCCAACGGTATATTATACGCATCAATCCGATAAGCGGTTTGAAAATCAACATGAAATTACTGTCCGCACGAACATGCAATTCTGGTATTCCGTCGAGAAGTTCACTAGGATACACCCGGAAGTTCACTAGGAAACACGACCGCCGCCCCCACCACCTGCAGCGCGCAGGGCTTCCGCCGCCCCACCTCCCGCCTCCCGCACCAAGCTCCTCCGGCGGCGCCCCAACCAGATCGAGTTCTCGTATGTGAAAATTAAAAAATCTCTAGAGTACAAAAAATCAGGAAGTTCACATCTACAAGACTCAGTAGTTCACATCTGCAGAATTTGGATGTTCACATACACGAAAATTTGTAAGTTTAGAAAATTCTCCAGATTTCAAAAAATCAGGAAATTCACATCTGCAAAACTTGGAAGTTCACACTCGCAAAAATTCAGAAGTTCAGAAATTTTATCTAGAGTTTAAAAAATAGGAAGTTCACATCCGCCAGAATTTAGAAGTTCACTTTCTCAGATTGGCGAAGTTCACTTTCGCCGAATTCAGAAGTTCAGAAGGCTGCTGCATCACTAAACATGAAAAATCGGAAGTTCACTTCGAACGCAATAGAAGTTCACATTATTTTTGGAAGTTCACTTTGAACAAAGACAAACACAACTCGGAAGTTCAATTCGAACATGTGGAAGTTCGCAAAATATTTTCAGAAGTTCACTTGCCACCATCGGGAAGTTCACTTACCTCCGTATGAAATTTCACTCCCCGTATAGAAGTTCATATTTGAAATGGAAGTTCACTCCTTACAATGTTGAGGTCCGCCTGGAAGTTCATATGCAGATAAGGGGAAGTTCAGATCTGTATCCAGAGAAAGTGCAGATGCGATGGTAGTTCGCTATATTTTCTGAAGTTCACTTCAAACTAGACTAAAGTTTCGGAAGTTCGCCCTGTATAATATTGAAGTCCGTCGGGAAGTTCAGATTCAGGGGAGAAGAAGTTCACATCCACAGAAGTTCGCTATAATTTTATTACATGCCTGAAACATTTATACCGCGATCGGAAGTTCACTAACAGATATAAAGGAAGTTCACTTCTATATTCGAGCACCTCATACACTCTGTTTTTCTGGACGGAAATCATACGCATAGAAATCGTCCGTACAACCAAAGATTGCGCAAATCGACCAACTTAACGTACAATTAGCACTAATATAACTCTACTAATACTCCAACATATCGCAATGCCACACCTAATCAATCTAGATGAGCCAATTTCGAAATGTTCTTGTGTCAGCGTTATCTTCACTTTTATGTATTTCTGAAATTAAACTAAAACCATTTAGAATTTGGAAAAACATTCAACATGAAAAAGATTCGCCTAATCAATATCTTTTCAACGCAATATCATTTGGAACATTCCGATAAGTGGTTCGGAAATAAGCCCCAAAAACGATTCGAAAACCGAGAAGTTCGAAAAACGTAATCACGTATTTTCAAATCTGCTCTTAAACTATAAAGAATTTTGAAAAGTGTTCTTCATGAAAAAGGTGCGCCTAGTCAGCACCTTTCCAACGGCATATCATACGCATCATTCCGATAAACGGTTTGAAAACTGGAACCCCAAAACTGTACAAAAATAGAGAAATCCGCGAAAACGTTGTTTTGTATATTTCAAATTAGTTTTAATCAGTATAGAATTTGGGAAAACAATGAACACAAAAAAGTTGCGAAATTTCCGTACGAATCCAACGGTATATTATACGCATCAATCCGATAAGCGGTTTGAAAATCATCATGAAAATACTGTCCGCACGAACATGCAATTCTGGTATTCCGTCGAGAAGTTCACTAGGAAACACCCGGAAGTTCGAAAGGGTTCGAGAATAGTTATTCTCGAACCGGTTCGAGAATAGCAGACCTATATATATATATATATATATATATATATATATATATATATATATATATATATATATATATATATCTCTTCATACCGATGATCTTGATGTCAATACACAAGGTATACCTTTATCTTCATGGCATCCATAGTTGAATCCAACACATGGAGTACAAGTAGTACCTATGGAATATTCCTTCATATAAACTTAATGAAAACATTAGTCCATAGGGGTTGTCATTAATTACCAAAACCACACATAGGGGCGATATACCCTTACAGAAACATCTACAAAACTTGCTAGTTTATTTTATTTCCTGTTTACCGGACCTTTCTAGTTTACTTTTAAGGGGGTTGTGTTCAATGATGGAAATAGGCCAGGGTTAAGGTTTCTCCTGCAGCTATACATACATATATAATTGAAGCACACATGTGTAACAAATAAAATAGAGATACGAGATTTGTGAGTAGCACATCCATAAATACTCTTTCCCCTAAAGCTAGAGGTGACAAGAGCCCCTTGGTTCAACCAGTGTCCTCACAACCGCAAAGCAACAATAGTTATTAAGTGTATGAATACAGACCAAGGCCTTAAGCTAGATGATTGTGCCATGATCCCGAATGAATCACTAAACATGTACCATTACTTTCTCCTTTATGTCACCGAGGTTTCGCGGTAGCACGCCGTTCTCCACTCATCCCACCTCTTCCCTTGATCGATCCGAATGATATGGGTACCTGCAGATCATCGAAACGAGGCAAAGAGACAAGGATACAAGATTGCAAAACTCATATTCAATCCTTACACATATAATAAGATTAGATGCACATAAACGCTGCGATGATTCATCCTAACCCGCAGCCCATGAGGACTGCTCACACATAATACCAAGATCAATAACAAAGATAGAAATCATTGTGCAAAATATTTAGATTGAAATCACAATATTATTACAATGGTCCCCAATTTTCAAGGAGATCTCTATTATAATGGTGATGGCTATGGCTATGTAGGACATTGAAGATGGGATGTATGAACTATGGTGGTGAATCTCCTTCGATGTGGTGCAGATGGATCTGATGGATGGCAGATCTGTTTGGCGACGAATGGCTCTCTTTTAGGGTCGGTCCCTTGACGAAACTTATATGGTTTGACCTCATGAAGGCTGCGACACATGGTACGGGCGGACGGTACGGGTGGGGATTTCCTGTACCGATGCCCGTTAAAGCCCATGGAACTGCCTCTTCGAGCGTAGTCAAATTTGGCATGCTGCTGACGTGATTTTCTTCAGTAATTGCAGGTCCATTTGTCATTATGACGTGATTTCCCGCACATCATCCAAAAATAGAACATATTGCACATCTTCGCATTAATTAGTCATTAGTAGCAAGTTGAGAGGTAAACTTAGTTAATTTCCTGACTTAGTTAAGGGTTTAAACGCGAGAAAAGGTGGCATATTTCACATCCATCAATATCCACCTCATGTGATCCATGAACTGGAGTACTCTGAATAATAACTTTGCAATAACTATGGTTGTGTACATCAATTGATCTACAGGCTAGGCTATATCCTTGTTCATGTGTGTCAGTATTCCGCTAAATATCTTGCTATATTATTGTAAGAAATGTGATCCTACATTCTATTTTGATACTAACAAAATCGCATGATACTGATGGCAGAAATTCTATGTGTACCAACACATTGGGACTCCAAGTGCAGATTTTTGTAGTAAGCGTTTTTTTCCCCACAAGGGTGACTCGAGCATTTATACCGAAGTCTCGGGGAGTTGGCTAGAGGCTGAATTCTTCTTCTCCCCTTTTAGCGACCCGCAAAGCAAAGTTTTTGTCTTGTGTCCCCAACACCACCGTATGGTTATCACGCACAAGGTTCCGTATTAGTTATATGAAAAGTAAAGAAAAATAAAACAATTAAACTACGCAAGCAAGATGAAAGAAATAAACAAATAGTTGTTTTTAGTTTTTATGTGTTTGCAAGTGAAGAAAGTATTTTTTGTATTTTTGGATTAATAAATTATAGGAAATATAAAGTGTGGTAATTATGTTGGCAAGGTGTTCCTAATGATTTAAAATGGACCATCGTTCAGGGCTTCACTTGTCTACAATTTTTTTAAGTTGTAGTGGACATAAACAATCCATCAAAGATTTGATATTGGTGGAATTTCAACATGTGTTTGATAAGCATTCATATGGGCATCACGTCCTAACATAGAGATGCTGCAACACATCTCTCTTATACTCTTCAAGAAAGGGAAAACTCCAAGCAATCTTGAATTAAAAATCAACAGAGTATAGCCTTAAGCAATATGAAATAATGTTTGAATCACAAATATGCTACCTTAAACAAACAAAATTATCAAGATGTCACATGATAATTATAGCACATGAATTCACTTTATCTCTAATGAGACAGCAAAATAAAGGTAAATACCATAGTAGATCTTGAATTTGTTGTCACTATTCAATCACTACCACCATGCTACTCCATCTAATACACACTTCTCCCCCACACATGCTCTTGCATACAAGTTCGATCAGAACAAGAACCTAAGAACGGGATACATGATATGCATATATCAATATATCTTATACATAATAGGTTCCAGTCTCATATAACATATCATAGAATAAAGATCCACCACATTTGAATTACATATATGCCTATAATCATGCTGGGCAGCTCATATGGTGCTAGATCTATGAAGAATAAGAGAAAAATAGATCAAGCTACTAACACAAACCCATAGCCCAGAGGACCACTACCTCTTCATCATGGTGATGATGGTGGAGACGTTGGAGAAGGCGGAGATCCCTCCGGCGGCGGCTCTGGCGAAGTTTCCCCCTCCAATCTTCGCTGGTTCTGGCTCTGTTTTGGTGTTTCGATGTTTCTGCGGCGCTCTCTTCGAGGAAGCCTCGTGAAGTCTTTTATACAGAGGTTTTGAGGTTAGGCGGAGTCCTTGAGCGAAAGAAAATCAAGCGAATCAGACGGTTGAGGAGGGAATGAGGTTGGGTGGCACGCCCCCATTACTAGGCGTGCCACCTGGCCTCTTTTGGCCCTCCTGGCCCATCTCGTGAGGTCGAAGTGCTTCACATGCTTTTCTTGATGTAATATTGACATCCTCAACGTTTTAGCTCCATTTGAATTCGTTTAGGTAACTCAAAGCTAAAAATACACAAAACATGGTTTTCCTGTCCTGCAGCGTTATAACCAAAATAAAAGGATCATTGGTAAATACCCAAAAATCAATATAAAACATAAATATAACATCTTATATGTTGCAAATATGTGGAAATATGTGTCAACAAACTACAAAGTTCAGGCATGCATTCAGATACTGATACGATTCTACGATGCGATGTAATGTGATCTGCAAATCTGGTACTTCTTAGAGAAAAAACATGTCCCTATTACCCAATATAAAAACCTTGGTAGGTTTTAGCTCAACATTCCATGTTAAAAAAAAATAATAATTCATTTGTTTTTTGTTTTTATGTGTACGTAATCATTTTATTCTCAATGGCATTTTTAGGCTTCATTTACGCCTTAGACTGAAATAATGCATGGGCTTGGAAAATTTAGTCATGGCCTAGGGCAGTGGCCACGGTCCTCCTAGACTGAAATAAAGATTGCACACAGGAATAATATCATGTTAAGGTTTTTTTTTGCGATCAATATTATGTTAAGGTTATAAAACCTAGTATTTGCCATTTTTAAAACTAAGGTTGCACACAAAAAATGAACAACTTATTTTGGGATAGTGGCAGCAATTTGTTTTCTCTGCTATAAATAGCGATGTTTTCAAAAAAAAAAAAGCGATGTTCAATCTCCATGGAATTTAAGCGCAAGAATTACGATGGCAAAAAAATCCATGTTCTCGTAGAAGCTGATCAATGGCAGGCTGAAAACTACGAATGGCGGGTTGCCAAGTAGCGGCGGTGGGGTGGGGGGGGGGGGGTGCTATATGCCGACCTGGTCGGCACGGACCAGGCGCCGCACACCCCCCGGTGGATGGTTTGGGCCGGCCCAGCATTTTGTTTCGCTTTTTCTTTATTTTTTCGTTTTTCCCTTTTCTTTTCTGCCTTTTCTTTTTACGTTTTTGAAAGCTAAAATATTTTAAAATTCGAAGTTTTAAATTTGGAAAACATTATTTTCTAAAATTTAATAATTTTTATGTATGAACAATTTTCGAATTTGAACATTTTCAAAACTTGAACAATTTTCAAATATAAACAATTTTTATATTTTGACCAATTTTTTAATTTCAAAACTTTCATACTTGAACAATTTTCAGGTTTGAACAATTTTTTATTTGAACAATATTTTTAAAAACTATATTTTTTAATCTGAACATTTTTCAGAAAATATCAATTTTTTAAAATTTTATTTCAATTTTTTGAATTTGAACAAATTTTAAATTAAACATTTTTTTGATATGAACAAATTTTAAAATAAACATTTTTTTAATTTGAACATATTTAAAAATATTTTTATTTTTTGAATCTGAAAAAAAAAGTAACAAAAAAGAAACGGAAAAAGAACAAAAGAAAACAGAAAACAGAAAACAAAAACAGGAAAAACAAAACAGAAAAAGGAGAAAAAAAAGAAAAAAAAAACGAAAACAGAGGAAGCCCGCACCTAACTGGGCCGGCCCATACCGTGCGCGGGGTGTGCGGCGGTCGGTACGCACCGACTTGGTCGGTGTATAGGGTTTACCGCGGCGGTGGCCCAAGCAATCCGTGGGAGACAGCTTGAAGCGGGCCTGCGCCAGGCTGCGCGCCGGCACATCCGAAGCGCCATTTCTGTCCCACCTATCCTTGGAACGTGCGTATGGCCGATGTGATGTTTTACTCCTGCCATGTACGTACTGCATTTCGTGTTGCGACGTGCTTGGACTACTCAGTGGCCCAAGTGGTGGGCTCATGATGCTGATTTTTCGAGACTTGTGTTACCATGGCGTTTGTGAACATTCTGTTATCACCCATGCTAGCTAGAATAAGTGCACACTATTCCTACGAGAAAAAAAGGGTACGACCAAATGTTATCAGTGCACTTGGGGACCAGTGAGCCATTTTAATTTTCTTTTGAAACTCCCAGTTTTAAGTTTCCAAAAATTCCATATATAGAGATATTACATCAAGGTTGTACGACCTAATGTTCATCTAAAAATACGCTACATTTTGGGAGATAAAAAAAAGACAAACCTTTGACAGAAACACCTATACACCTATATAACTTCTATATAGTGTCAGAATTTTGTTTTTTTTTTCCATATCCCAAAATATTACGAGTTTTCTATCGAAATTTCTAGCGAATATATGGACCATGTATATGTATTCCCAAAATAAATTTTGATTTTTATAAAATAAAAGTACAAATTTCAAAATTTTCAAAAAGTGGCAAACTGTTGTCCAGGTGCACCAAATTTGATTCCGGTATATATGTACGCTAGAAAGACGAATGCAGTCAGCATATATTCACGAATCACGAGAGCGTGTTCATCACACACTAACACTAGCATTAGGGAGGGGACTGAGAATAAATCTCGGAATCGTATCAGGTATGCACAGTCAGGTGGTGGACCTGTCGGTCGACCGACCGTGAGCTTGTTTAGGCACGGTTTTTGTAAGAGACGGTATAACAAGTTAACGATGTATACACACGTGTAGTACACTCATTCATATAAATGCACAACACATTCTATTCTTAGAAGCGTCCTCAAAAGACTAAGTCACAATTGATGAAATCATAGCAAAAGCTTCGGTATCAGCGTGCACTGAAAAATTCAATCTTTATAAGATACACATATATTAAACCTGAGACATAAATTGTGATGGATTCGGGTATAGCCATCCAATCTTAGGTGTGGTTCTCTGGCTTCTCTTGGTCTGCGCCGGCCACCTATCACGTGCAAGCCGCACTATTCTATCAGTCGTATCAGACCAGGTATGTACGCAACAGTAAGACCTTGTTTACTCCTGGGGTATTTTCATCCCCTAGGGGTTTGGGGATGAGAGGGAATTTGGTGAAAACCCCCCTTTCACCCAATCCCCATTTTCCCCCTAATTTCCCCGCATTTCCCCACACCCTTCCCCACAACCTCTAGTTACTTTGTTTTGGGGATGGGAGGGGATATGAGAGGTATGAGATGGGATAACTAAAAACACAATCTTTGCACCACACAACATGATAATGGACAACCACTAAATTAGAAACTCAATCTTTGATTGTGTAATGCACAACCAGTTCATAACTAAGTATTAGGTATAATTTTAAACGGCATTACACATACACTATTTAACATGAACTCAGTGTAATGCAATTTTCTCGAACAGGAACACAGATGCAACAACTTGACAAATAAGTATCCTGGATAGTCATCAATATCAATATCATTTAGCTCTGATGAGTCATCGGAGCTGCAGTCCATGGCAGACCTGGACAAAACAGAAATTTTCAGAGACAAGACATCGCTAGAATAAAACACAGCAAGACATCTGATCAGAAAAACTTCCATGACAATAATTTGTAGTGAATGAGAGAGACGGGGGCGCAATGCTATATTGTTCATACATAGATACAGACAAGTGGTCAGTTCATCATATTTTCACAAGTCACAGGGAGCCAAGGTGCAGGTATCTATAAAAAAATATATGACATAAACATGTATATATCAGTAGAGATCCTCAAAATCACCAGCATTGGACATTCGTTAAGCATAACAGTTCATTATATTTTCATCAGGTTTTCGTTGCTGCACAAAATTAGTAAGTAGTAGTTAGTTATAGAACCTTCCAGGAGCAAGTTTTTTTTAGACATAAATGAATATAACAGGTTTTGGTTTTGTAGGTTCCATAAACTACAACTGAAAAGCAGTACAAAATAAACAAACTGAATCATTTGAATAAAGGACAGTACTGACGATTTGATCATGCAACTTATGAAAAAAGATTAATAAAAATTCGAAGCATGTGTACATAGTGGTAAATCCACAAGACACCTACTCTTAAGAATAGGCTAAAATTAAGGTTTACTCCAAACATGTGGCTTATAAATAGCCAGGTAGCCTCAGACCATGTTTTAGCATCTGTACAGACTTATGATCCACAAGTTACACTGTAAATGCGTATTGTTTCCATTCAACTATTAGTTATCTACAAAACTAAAACAGTTTCAGGCATGACCCAAGTTCTAAGAGAAGCAGATTAGCAACAATTTCAGGCCACGACTGTACTGCGGGCCTCCCTGATAATGGCGATGGCAACATTCAAATTTCACAAACGAATTGACAGGCTGACAAACAAAGACCTTCTCATTCAGTTTTAATGGTGATGGACAGTTTAATTCTGCAATCATATTATGGAAGGATCTGAAAATGCAACAATTTAATGAAAGATAAACACACCATAATTTTTTATCGCTGCTAATTGCAAAAAGGAAGACTAACTTTCAGTTAACGAAATATTATAGAACTAACAGTACTAGTCTAATCAAAATTCTGCAACAACAAATTTACATATAGTTATTTGCAAGCATGTATAAAAAAGTGGGGATCCTAGTTCTCACATTAGATAAGAATTAGCATATCAGAAGGTGAATCATAGTATGATGGAAATATATCACTCAAAAATTCCAAACTTGGTTCAAAATTCAGGCCGGGAACACTATCACAAGATAAATGACCTCAGTTTAATATTGTTTTAGACGAGGAAGAGGCAAATTAAGAAGCAAGCAGGCATCACACCATGAAGGCCATGGAGTTAATCCTGGCCATGCAGATCCAAATGTCCTATTCCCGCGTGGTGAGCACCAGCCTCGGCGCCGTCATGCTCCGGTACAGCTCCTGGAGCCTCGTCAGGAGGAGGACGATGCGCCGGCACGGGACGAAGAGGAGGGTCAGCGTGATGATCCAGATGCCGGAGCTCCGTCGTGGACAGCAGCAACACCAAGAAACCCTAGCTAGGGAGGAGGGGAAAAGGGGAGGAGGCGCAAGCTCACCGGAAAACTGTCGCCGGAGTAGGAACTCGTCATCGCCGTTGTGGTTTGCTCGTTCAGTCACCGCCGTCTCCTTCCCCGCCGCCGTCGGCTCCGATCGCCGCCGTCGCCTCGTCTCTCCCTTTCCTTCCAGGACCAAATACACGGGGTAGGGTCGTGGGTGAGAATACCCGAGGAGGAGGCTTACCAGGCCGGGAAGATAGGGGATGGGCCGGGGAATTCCCCAAATATACCAGAGAAGTAAACGGGCTATCGGGGAAATTTCGGGATTTGCTCGTGGGCTGGTATTTTCCCCTCCCAAACCCAAATATACCAGAGAAGTAAACAAGATCTAAGAGAGCAACAACCCGAAAAAGGTATGTGTGGGTGCATAGAAATGGCAGGGACGCCGCTGACGCTGCGTCCATATTCAGCAAGAATCTCCAGATGATGGCCCATTATCATCACATGACGCTGGATTGATCGATGCTAGATGACATATTGCTGACACCGTCATCACAGCCTAAAATTTCTTACTTTTTTTTTTGAATAGGTAAAATCTCTTACACTTAATCACGTGCCAAGCCAGGGTTGCACATCAGGCCGGGTTCGGGCCTGATTTTGGAGCCAGAAAGTCGGGTCGAGCCAGAACGTCGGGTCGAGCCAGGCTCAGGCTTACAAGGAACACTATTTAGCCTAGTTTGGGTCGGGCTTGTCCGACCAGGCCAGGTTGGGCTTGCACGTCGGGCCGGGTTTGGGCCTGATTTTGGGCCTAAACACCGGGCCGAGCTCAGGCTTACAAGGAACACTATTTAAGCCTAGAACAGGACAAGCCTGTTGGGCTGGGCCAGGCTTTCGTCTGTTCGGACCAGGGTTGGGCTTGATTTGTAAGCCCAAAGGTTGGGCCGGGCCAGGCTCATGCGTGGGAATTTAAGGTCGGGCTTTTTTAGGCCCGACCCGAAACCCAGCCCAGCCCAATGAATGCCTAGGTAGTGTGGGCTAACTTCTTAGTAGATCATTGAGATCATTAATTTGGAAAGAGGAAATTAATATGCCGAAGAAAATTTTCTTTGAATTCAAATGAAATATTATTGTTCTAGATTATGTGTTAAGCCATGGAGGATCAAAA
The DNA here is from genome assembly GCF_022539505.1 of Lolium rigidum. Taxonomy (NCBI): domain Eukaryota; kingdom Viridiplantae; phylum Streptophyta; class Magnoliopsida; order Poales; family Poaceae; genus Lolium; species Lolium rigidum. The sequence goes on along the minus strand of NC_061514.1, from coordinate 4,947,757 downwards.
TCTTGAAAATTTGATTTCAAGAGAAGATTTTATATACCTTAAGAGATTGTGATAAAGCATGTGAAAGTACAATATTTACCAAGTCGAGAAATAAAGTTTGGATTCAAGTTGGTCAAGGCACAAAGCGTAAGGTATGTACACTGTGGGATAAAATGATCTCGTGGTATGGTAAACATGTTTCAATTGTGTTGTGTGAGCTAACCCATGATCTATGTGCTATATGTGTATATGTGGGTTAGGTATCTTTTAATAGGCATGCACCGAAAAAAGTTTCCATAAAGCCCATGAAAAGATTACATTGATTCATGATGGTCAACCTGAGCTGGCACCAGCTAATATGTTTTGCCAATTTTACTTGACTAGGAACTAGACCTAAAGTGAACCCCTAAACATTTCTCATAGCTCAAAGGAAGTCGAGCCCCTCCTAGAGTGAATGGATAGACCAAATCAACCAACTTGATCTTCAAACGTATGCTTACTGAATTTTTATTTTGTTTTGGCCCAGTCCCAGGTTTAGTCAACCGGACTAGTCCGGTCCAGTCGGGTTTGGGTTTGGATTGGAACTGGACAACCTAGTTTTGCTCCTGAAGCCATTTTTCAAGTTTCCTATAAGGCTTTTTTGGCACTAGAGTTAGTGGGGGTTAGTGGGGATAATCTCCACCAAAATTTAAATCCACACTTATTCAAAATACATGGTTGGTGATAGAGTATGAGCAAGTTTAATACACGGTTATCCCCACTTTTCCAAAATTTTAGTGTATTCAATCCCCGATACTCTACCCCTACCGAGTGGATTGGGGATGGAATTGTGTGGGGATTGGGTGTCGGCAGAGCTTTCACCCAATACTCTAGAGTATTAACCCCACTAATCCGCACAACACTCCAGTGCCAAACAAAGCCTAAAAGGGGTTGACAAAAATATTCACTAAGAATGGACATAAGGATGGGAGAGTTTCCTAATGAGCAAGGGGAAACTAGCTCAACAAAAGGGCGATCAAGATCACGATAAGGCCACCACTGATATGGAATGGTATGAGCCTAGCATTTAACCCCGAAGCCAACTCCTAAACCATCACCCGAATGAACAACTCCAATCCTAAATCGACACAACAGCCGTTGAGATCACCATTTAAGTAAACATTCATTACATGAGCAACTTTGTGATATAGAAAAACATTACCAACGGTACAACTATACTCCATTTAATGATATACTATGTCCATTTCAATGAATAAGGCTTATATTATTTTTGAACAGTCAAACCGTGTAAACTTTGACCAAGTTTTACTAAATATAATTTAACATGCAAAATACAAATTAATGTAGTCAGATACATCATGAAATATATTTTCACATGCTATCTATACAATACATAGTTGTTGATATATTTTTCTGCAAATTTGGTCAAACTTTACTTGGCTTGATTTTTTTAAAAAAGCCCTATTCATTGGAACGGATGGAGTATAGATTGTGTTCCACCAAAGCATTAAACTTGACCCAACCATGCTGCCCTAAATAAAGTGCATCTAGGAGCTTGCTAGGAGAGGCCTATTTTGGCCACACACACATACACACCCACTCACTCACTCACTCACATTCACGCATATGAGCTCCATGTATTCATCATATTTAATAGAGATCAGACAAGCATGAGTATGGTTTTACCTGACTAAGAGGGCTTGAACCTTGGTACTCTAGGCAGCCCGCCTCACTCATTTCATTACCATTGGCTGCCGTAATGGATAATGTTAGGGAAACCCACGATATTTGACACCAATTATGAGGCTTTCTACTCTGAGTTGTGATCTAGGTGGGTATAATCCCCGTAGGGTTTCCACCTTCTCAATGGCCAGGTCACACGGCTCAACCAACCCAACAGTAACAACAACGATAAATTTACCTTCACCCCAACTCACGCTTTCCGCTCCAGCACATTGGATTTACCGCGAGCAATCAAGGTGAGATTATCGCGCACCACCCATAGTTGGCTCATGAAGAAGAAGATTCATCCACATGCGAGAACCAGCGGAACACCATTGTCGACATCCTGTCTCGGGCCATCCACACCTACACCAACTTCATGAGCCGGTCGTGCCCATAGCAAGATCCTAAGTGCCACCACATGGCAAACTAGTGTTGGGCACGCTGGGACTGGTCGTGTGATAGGAAAGAGCCTAACACTAATCATGGTACGATCGACAACCAGGTCTTACGACATGTGGTGGCAGGTGGGGAATCCTGGCTTTGTGTCATGCGAGAAGTACAAGCATGAATCATGTCATGTCGTGCGAGACTACTCTTGCAAGAAGAAGTATCTTGCCTCCACTCCATGCTCTCAACATGGCCCTCGGTCGCAAAACACCGACGACAAGCATCATGGTTCTCTCCCGAAGGGACGCGAGCATCACCTCATATATCAGTCAGAGAAGATCAAACTGGCTATCTCAATGCTCTCCATTAAGAAATTCTGACAATGGCCAGCGTGGGCATGCGTCGGCTCTGGTTGGGAAGTGAACCCAGAACTGTTGCTAGAAGAGCTCGACATTGCAACAAGTGGTGAACATGATCTTACAAGAGTTGGAGATGTGAGACTTAGGGAATCTCTATTCGCACCCCAAAGGCCTTCCCAAACGGCTATCGGGGGTGCCACATAGAAATGGGTGCCCAACCATGGTCCCCAAATGCGGCTTCGGTTAGACGCTGCCCAAAAAAGTCTCCAACTCCCCTAGGCCAACCCCGATCCACAGAGGGTTGTCTGGGGGCATCAAAAATAAGGAGATTCCCACGCCACGTTGGATACCGACTGGCGGGTGCCACCAGCTAGCCACCCAATCCTTTCCCCCTGCCACCTTGCCACTCCCCGACCCGAGGCCTCTCCCACCCTTGATTAATCGCCACTGCCACTACCACCATCACCACCCACCCTATCAACACCCATAGTTCACTGACGCATACATCAACCCTCGTTGATGCCCACCACCTTGTCTTCCCCTCTTGACGCTCCTCTTGACTCACGACAACCTTCCACCTCGGCTTGCATGCAAGGTTTTTGGTTGTTCGCCTCTCCTAGATTTTGTTGCTCTCGCCGCCATTCGTTTGGTTGATTGCTCTGCTATTTCATTTGTAGGACATGGACATCAACAACGAGATGATGATAAATAATTTTTTGAAATAGGGAGCATATGTCGCCACAAATGAAGAGGAGCACTTGGAAATCCTTCCTTGTCTTGTACAATTACAAGCGGACGAGCTAAATGCCCCTCCTAGATGTGAAAGTTTGAAGCTTGTCAGAAGGAAGAGAAAATAAATGCAGAGGATGGAGGGTCATTGCATGCTATATGTGACTAGTTTGCCGACCAACTATATATCATGTACCCGAAAGGACTTTCGAGGCCAATGCAGGATGAACAAAGATATGTTCATAACGATAGTGCACGGTGTGAGGGAGTACGAGACCTACTTCGTGATGAAGAAAGACGCCGTTGCATTGCTCGGATTCTCATCAATTCAGAATTGCACTGCTACTATGATGATGATTGCATATGGAGCTCCTGTCGATAAACAAGACGACTACCTACGCTTGGATTAGTCCACAACTGTTGAAGCCATGTATCGGTTTTGCAAGGCAGCGGTGCCACTGCTTGGACCAAACTATCTCAGAGGATCCAATGAAACAGAAGCAACTCATATCGCTCAAAAGGGATTTACTAAAGTGCTTGGAAGTATCCATTGCATGCACTGATCATATAAAAATTGTCTATTTGCTTGGCAAGTTTTGTACAAAGGACATCATGGATTTGGAGTGTGGTGCTGTTGCGGTCAGAAACCCACCGGCGGGCAGCGACGGGCAACACCGTAGAGCCGGGAACAACTCAGGGCTGCGGCTGGCCCTGGTCCCTCTGAAGCGACGGCCCGCAAAGCCTTCTGGGCACGCACGTCCGATGCTGGTGCAAGGGCGTGCCACCTGACCTATACCTGGTCAGGAAGGTGTTGGATGATGCCTCACTTAGTTTCCTGCAGGGCATACACGTAAACATTAAATACGAGCCTCGATCGGCTCTCAGGTTATCCTGTGAATCGGCTCAAAGAGCCGATCCACCCATGATTCGTACAAGGTGTCCGAATATATGGTGGTCCTGCTTGATCAAGATAAAGCTGATGAGATCTACGACGATTTAGGGTTTTCACCGCATAATCGGATCATCCTACTCACGATTGGGCCTCGCGCTCGCGTACGGTGATCGTAAGCCGATCCTAGATAGGGCCTAAAAACCAACACGAAGTTGATCCCCGGAACATCCTGTCTAGGGCTAGCAAACTACACCCTACACGCCGCTGGATCCTCCAACCCTTTGTAAGGCCTAACTATTGCGGATATTAAACTAATCCTTGAAGAAACAAGGAGCAGGCGTAACGGATCGGATCTACTAAACAATGATCAAGCGGGATGCCGCCCCTACACCTAAGATAGGTGTAAGGGCGGCTAGATGCGTAAGGGTTGCACTACGACAGCATGTGATACTAAGAACAATGCTAACCCTAACACATCTAAGATAACTACGTTGCTCGCCATCAAAAAGGCTTCAGCACGAGCAACGCATGAACAACGTAATAAGCTTGTGCCGCCTAGATCGCAAGATGCGATCTAGGCGGCATGGTGCTTACCAGGAGAAACCCTCGAGACGAAGGAGTTGGCGATGCGCCGAGATTGATTGTGTTGAACGTTTGTTGTTGTTGTTTCCATAAACCCTAGATACATATTTATAGTCCAGGGGACTTTCTAATTGAGGCGTGCACCAAACCGTGCATGGGCAAAACTCTAACTTCTAAACTAAGATGTGATCTAATATGTTACAGATACACGGGCAATTTAGCCCAACTTGGTATAAAAGGCCGATTCACGTATTTCTTCCGTATATAATCTTCAAATTCATCTTCAATCACGGCCCACCTCTGATCCGGTCAAATTCTGGTGATAACACATGCCCCCCTGGTTTTGGAAATGACATTTCCAAAATCATTATGCTTTCCCTTCGTCGGGTCATGTCGTGGCAGAGCATAACTGTTGCAGCATCCTTCATCATGACGCCTTGTCTTCTCAATTCCTCTGCAAAATTTGATGGCTTTAGCATCACTTCCTCGGAAACTGCAATGGCATTAAATCTCCACTAAGCTCCCCATTATTTAACCGTGCCGATTGATCAATCTCCCTCATCCCCTTCCTCTGTTCCAGCTGTCGGCACCAAAAAACCCTCTTTCCCTGTAGCAATGTCGTCTCCTTCCTCCTCTTCTTCTTCATCGGGTCTTTCTGCCGAGTCCTCCCCCTTCCGCGAGCCGACGCCGGAGTGTAACCCGGAGGAGGTCCATGCGGCCAACATCCGCCGCGCCATCGAGGCTGGGGACGAGCCGAGCCACAACTTCTCCATCTGGTCAGAGGACGACAAGTCCCTGACCGACGGGGAGAGCGACCTCCGCTTCCTCGCCCATGGGGAATCGGAGGAGGAAAGCGACGACGATCGCTTTCCCTGGGACGGGGTCACCTCCTCCGAGGAGGCGAAGGAGGAGGAGGAGGAGGACGACGACAGCTCCTCCGACGAGCCGCCGGCCAAGCGCCACTGCCCCTGGCCCGGGAACCTCAGCGACGTCGGCAGCGACGATGACGACGCTGATGAGGAGGACGAGGACAACGAGGGTCCTGCCGGCGGTTGCTACAGCAGTGACGGCGAGCCGACCGGGAGCAGCGCCGACAACGGCGACGACGATGACGACGATGACGAAGGCAGCAACGGCCCCTAGATAGGATCTTAGCCTAGGGCCAGTAGGGGTAGACGGGGCAATGTGTCCCCCAAGACTTCCTTTTGAGAGCAATCAGCTCTTTATGTAAGAAATTTCGCTTATCAATGAAGAATTTCCACAATTTGATCTTGCCGATTTCCCTTATGATAATTTAGCCGATTGCCCTTCGTACTGATTCTGCCGATTGTCAATTCGGTCGATGCTCAATAAGCCGATGGCAACGCATCGGTCTCCCATAATCCGCTCTCATCTCTTTGATGTTGGAGCGATCGTGAACTTGGTCAATGTCTAAGAAACCAATGCTAATGCATCAGTCCTTCATTTCTCCAACCGATGACCTTGAGTTCTGGTGAACAATGCGGAAGACCAACGCCTTTAAGAGAGCCCCAATACGCAGTCAGTTGCCCCCCGAGCCTCCACAAGGCGAGAATAGCAGTGAGCCACCCAAACATGTCACCATCGGTTTCCAAGTCGTGATGCAGAGCCAGCCGATTTCAACGAAATCGGCTCCCTAAAGCAGAGAACCTTCAAGGTGAGCTGCCCCCCCGAGCTTCTTCAGTCCGCTTCTTGCGCCTTGCTGGTCAGATCGGCTTCTTTCCTTTGGCGGATTTGATGTAACCCACCCTTAACCTGATCTGCACGTCTAAGCTGCTCTTGGCATTGGTCAGGGTTGTAATCCCTCAAATGTACCCTAGCTGATATTGCAGTCTCGAGTACTTGCAAGAAGGCATTCCATTGACCCTCTGCTTGCAACAATTATACCTCTTGAGTCGATGGCCATGCATCGGCTTTCTATCCTTAAGTCGATGTCTGCGCATCGGCTGTGCTTAAATTTTTTTGAATTCGGCCGATTTATGTATCGGCCCCCATGCTTCAATACCCATCATCAAAGATTATCTTGAGCTGCTGGGCATTAGGAAGACACTTTCCCTTCATATCCTCGTGTTTTATCCACCTGGGTGCCCCCCGAGCCGATTACTGCCGGTAACTGCTGAAATCGGCTCTATGATTAGCCAAGGCACTCTATGTGAACGTCGGCTCTGCTAGGACCAGTGTGGACTTCCTCCAGCTCATCAGCCGACGTAAACCCATCGCCTATTAGATCGATGCTGAATTCAGGCGGAATGGATGGTGAGGATAATTTTGGCCGATTGCTGGGATCGGCCTCCACGTCGCTTGCTCGATGAAAGTTTTTGCTTCCTTTAGAAATCTTTGGGGCCGATCTCCTGGATCGGCATCGCCACATTTGCTCATTGATATTGCTTTTGTTGCACGGTCAGGCCGGTGGATAAAACCAGCCTAACCCCGTTCTTGGTCACGTCGATACGCTCGCAGTCGTCCAAATTGATGCCTGAGAGTGGCTCTTGGCCTGATGTCTCCCAAACGTCCATGCCAGCCGTTGAAATCTCGGCTGAATCATCTGCGTGGACGACTTCTACTTCATCTCCATCCCACTTGTATTAGGCATTGGTGCATCGTGGATGGAATGCAACGGTTGGCGTGGATCCAATCTCTCCCTAGCGGGACAGCATAGGAACTCTTGTCGTCGACAATAAGAACGTCGTAGGGACAGTTTTCCTTCCTACGGTCGGATCCACATTCAGAACACCTTGTGCGTCGGATGCTTGGCCGTTGAAATCGCTCGGTGTCACGTTGGTCTTGATCGGATCCGAGCTGGAGCGTCCCAACCGACGTAGCATGGAGTATGGCATAATGTTAGCTGCCGCTCCGGTGTCTACCAACATCTTGCGCGACAGGCTGCCCGTTGATGTAACCTCGCAAGTATAGGGCCTTCGGATGCCCGTAGCTTCTTTCTCGTGGCTTCTCGAAGATGACCGGCCGTGGGCCGCGATCAAGTTGTGCCACAGGTGCTTCGTCTAATCTCGGAGCGCTAAACTCCGTTGGAAGAATGAAGACCATGTTTGTGCCAGCCGATGTCTCATCATCGGCTTTCTTTTGTCTGGGACGCCACTCTTTCCTTTGTGGCCGACCTTCTTCGTCCAGGGTTCGCTGAATTTTAGCGGCCAGATCAGGCCGCGCCTTCCTCAACGTGTGCAGGTATAACCTTTCGGCTTCTTCCAACCCACGTAGTCGTTGAACCCTTCACTTTTGGGAACGGCTGAGCCCATCAGGGCACCACCTTGGCCGATGATATCTGTCTTCTTCTTCATCATCGTCCTCCAGTTCCTCGAGATCTTCCACCCGAGCGGACTCAGCATGCCTGTTCCGAGGCGGGAGAGGCCCTAGACGCTTGAACACGGACACGTTAGCTGCATCCTTCTTCTTTTGTTTGCATTACGGGCGGTTGCCGATTGTAGGCAATCGGCTCATTCCTGAATCCCAGCGAGTGTACGAAGAAGGGGCAGTCCCAGTGCCTATCCTCGTCGTCTTGCTCTCTCGACTTTTCCTTGGCGTGGCGCTCGTATCGCTCCTCGTCGCGATCATGCCGACGACGTCTCCTGTCGTCCCTAGCCAGCCGATCTCTTTCATCATCATCGCTGGATCGTCGGCGTTGGTCATACTGACTCACATACTTGTTGAGGAGGTGATCAGAGAGAGGTCGCTGATATCTTATGTTCTTCACCTCTCCCTCTGTGACGTAGCGCTTGCCATCGTGGCGGAGCCGATCGCGTGGAGCGGCCTCCTCTGTGTCCTTGCTATGAGAGCAGCTGCCCTCATCTCCGTCCTTACCAGAGTGGTGTCCAGGTCCTACCATGTTGATGTTGCACGAGAAATCTGGCTGGCACCCTCCATGGTAAGTATACTCCACCAGATTAACGGCGGGGAAGGGGTGTGTGTCGACCTTCATGGCGTACTGGTTGAAAATTAGCCGCCCTTTTTCTATCGCCATTTGGATCTGCGACGCCACACCCTGCAGTCGTTGGTGGCGTGGGTGAACGTGTTATGCCACTTGCAGTATGGCTTTCCGTTCAGCTCCTGCACCGTGGGGATCTTGTGGCCTTCGGGTACCTTTAGCTGCTTCTCCGTGAGTAAGAGGTCGAAAATCTGCTCAGCTTTGGTCACGTCGAAGTCGAACCCTTTTGGAGGACCTTGTGGCTTAACCCACTTACAGGACACGGGGCTTGCCGCCCGAGCCCATTCAGCCACTGCTACCTCTTGATCTCCCGCAGCTCCTTCATCCTCGTCTGCCTCAACCAGGACCACCGCACGCTTGAATTTGTCCTGGTAAACATCTGGGTGGCGCTGTTCATATGTTGACAGCTTCTGCACCATGTGCGCCAACGAAGGGTAATCTGCTTGGGAGGCCACGTCCTTGATAGATGATGAGAGACCCACCACCGCCAACTCGACTGCTTCCTTTTCACTCACGTGAACCGAATAACATCGGTTCCTAATGGTCCTGAAGCGCTGGATGTATTCTGCCACTGTTTCCCCGCGCTTCTGTCGTACTTGTGCAAGATCGGCAATACCAGCTTCGGAAGCTTCGAGTGATACTGTAGGTGGAACTGCTCTTCCAAGCTGCTTCCAAGTCCGGACTGAGTTCGGTGGCAGCGATGTGTACCACCCGAAAGCCGATCCTGTGAGGGATCGTGCGAAGAACCTCACACGCAGCTCGTCTGATGCTGAGATAGTGCCCAGCTGTGCCAAATATCGGCTCACATGCTCGATGGAGCTGGAACCATCCGATCCACTAAACTTTGTAAAGTCGGGGAGCCGATATTTGGGAGGTAGCGGAATCAATTCGTACTCGTTGGGGTACGGCTTGGTATAGCCGATTGTCCTCCTTTTCGGCATCATGCCGAACTGGTCTTTTAGGATCGTACAAATCTCATCCGCGGTGACGGCCGAAGGCGATGGACCCTGAAGATTCGCCGGGGTGGCATACTTGGCCAGCCATGCTTGTTTTTCCAGCTCTGAGCCAACTGTAGGAGCTGAGCTCTGGGGGTTTGTCGGAGTGGCATACTTGGTTAACCACGTGTGCTTCTCAATATCTGCTCCCGACGTTCCTCCTGCTATTCCAGAAGTCCCTGCTATTGCAGCCTGGTTCGAGAGTGCCCAGTTGCTGCAGTCTGGCACGTATGCGCACGTGTATCCGTGCGGGATCTCCTTGGGCGCCTCATGTAGGAATTGGTAGTCACTGGGGTCACCACCAATCTTGTAGACGACGTATGCCGATGAGTTCGGCACTTCTGGTGCTGCCAACGCGAACGGCAGCGGTGGACGGGACTGGAGTGGCATCTCTCCTTTGTAAGTCCCCAGAGCTGGTCCTGACGGAGAGTACTGGTGGCTCATGATTTCCTGGATCACGCGCAGAGCGACACGCTCCAAAGTGTTCACCAGGCTCTCAGAGTGGCGATGCAGCGAATGAGCCACCATGAAGTTGATCTCTCGACGCAGCGACCTGGTGCGTTCTTCGACGGGGTGGACAGGTCCACTCCATCGAGCGCGCCTTCGGTGAGAACCCTTTCCACCTGATGCCATGTGAGCGGGTTCTGTGAAAAGAGCCGATGAGGTCGGCTTCGAGGACTGCCTTGATCTCGTCATACTTCTTCTTGAGCTCGTCAGTCAGATCCTCGTACTTGACCGGAGTGCCCTCCGCCATCTCAGGTGTAGATGGCGATGCGGTGGATGTTGAAGATTGTCCCACCGGGCGTGCCAGAATGTGTTGCGGTCAGAAACCCACCGGCGGGCAGCGACGGGCAACACCGTAGAGCCGGGAACAACTCAGGGCTGCGGCTGGCCCTGGTCCCTCTGAAGCGACGGCCCGCAAAGCCTTCTGGGCACGCACGTCCGATGCTGGTGCAAGGGCGTGCCACCTGACCTATACCTGGTCAGGAAGGTGTTGGATGATGCCTCACTTAGTTTCCTGCAGGGCATACACGTAAACATTAAATACGAGCCTCGATCGGCTCTCGGGTTATCTCGTGAATCGGCTCAAAGAGCCGATCCACCCATGATTCGTACAAGGTGTCCGAATATATGGTGGTCCTGCTTGATCAAGATAAAGCCGATGAGATCTACGACGATTTAGGGTTTTCACCGCATAATCGGATCATCCTACTCACGATTGGGCCTCGCGCTCGCGTACGGTGATCGTAAGCCGATCCTAGATAGGGCCTAAAAACCAACACGAAGTTGATCCCCGGAACATCCTGTCTAGGGCTAGCAAACTACACCCTACACGCCGCTGGATCCTCCAACCCTTTGTAAGGCCTAACTATTGCGGATATTAAACTAATCCTTGAAGAAACAAGGAGCAACCGTAACGGATCGGATCTACTAAACAATGATCAAGCGGGGTGCCGCCCCTACACCTAAGATAGGTGTAAGGGCGGCTAGATGCGTAAGGGTTGCACTACGACAGCATGTGATACTAAGAACAATGCTAACCCTAACACATCTAAGATAACTACGTTGCTCGCCATCAAAAAGGCTTCGGCACGAGCAACGCATGAACAACGTAATAAGCTTGTGCCGCCTAGATCGCAAGATGCGATCTAGGCGGCATGGTGCTACCAGGAGAAACCCTCGAGACGAAGGAGTTGGCGATGCGCCGAGATTGATTGTGTTGAACGTTTGTTGTTGTTGTTTCCATAAACTCTAGATACATATTTATAGTCCAGGGGACTTTCTAATTGAGGCGTGCACCAAACCGTGCACGGGCAAAACTCTAACTTCTAAACTAAGATGTGATCTAATATGTTACAGATACACGGGCAATTTATCCCGACTTGGTATAAAAGGCCGATTCACGTATTTCTTCCGTATATAATCTTCAAATTCATCTTCAATCACGGCCCACCTCTGATCCGGTCAAATTCTGGTGATAACAGGTGCTTGAAGCTATGCAAGATAATGACCTATGGATTTGACCTTATGGATTAGGTCGGCCATGCAGTAAAGTGAAACTATGAAATCAATGGGCACCACCATACCAAAGGGTATTCCCCCCCCCCCCCCCCCACCCGAGCCTCAAGGTAAAATACCACTTTCCTTGTAGGAAGGATGTCAAGCAAGTAGTTGGTGTGCTCCAAGTTTGTTTTGTTGTTTACCCGGTCTCAAGACCAGATGTGGGAGGTGATACATGTTTGTGTGATCATGCATAACATGATCATCAAGAGTGAGCGCGAAGATCCTACAACAAGCTAGGAAGGATAATCTGTATGATCATCTGGGTCCTCCCTGTTGATCAGCACCTGCCTGCGGAGTTTGCTAATTTCCTCTCCATTCAGAAGAAAAGCCATGACGTAGTTGTTCATGACGAGCTGCAAAATGATCTTGTAGAGCACACGTGGACGCTCAATGGAGCAGCACGTGAGTCTTGCTCTAGTTGAATCTTACTTTATTTGGGTTGTATGGATTATTTTATTTTTATTTTTATTTTTTTATTGAAGAACTCATTTTTATTTATTTCATGAGTTAGAACTTTGCAAAATAACATGGTATGCATATAAGAAAATAGGTTAAAAGCCCCATTTGGGGCCGCATGTATTGCGGGTGTGGCGGAGAGCCAGAGACACCCACATATGCAGCCCTTCATCCTGAGCCCCCTATATATGCCCGATTCTTCGATGTTGCTAGACCCCATATAGGGAGCGTGAGTGGAGATGTTCTCAGCGATGGTTTCGACAGATTGTCGTGAAAAAAAACCTTTCCAATCTTTTTTTTGAGGGTAATAAAATGAGAGGCAACCTTTGGATGCAGGAAGAAAAAAATGTAAATTTAACTAATCTATATATAGCTAGCTAGTTGTAACTACACTCAGCCGGCACCTTGCCGTTCTTGAACCGCTCCTTGTCGGCACAATAGTCGTAGATCATGTACATCTTCTGGACGTTCTGGTAGGCCGCCCGCTGCTCGGCGGTCAGACTCCTGTACTTGTTTCCATTCCACCGCCGGTCCGGCGAGTTGCATGGCGTCGAGCTGTTGCTGCCGCAGGCGTGGATGCTGAACCCCTGGAACCCCGCAGTGAAAGGCGCGCGCTTCCAGTTGATCTTGGTCTTCCCGCCGTCCGTCGCCCAGGCGGAGCCGTCCCACAGGCTCGCCCGGACGCGCATCGGCTTCGCCGGGAACTCGTACCCCGGCACGCTCCCCGTCAGGTTCCTCAGCACCCGTATCGGCCTTTCGTCCACGAAGATCCTGCCAGTTGAACGCATGAGCCAGACACAGATTCAGTCTACTCGATCTGATGAAGGCCACAGCACGCAGCTTGTAGTACAAGGTTTTTGGGGCATATATGTATGGACGTACACGAGCTGGTAAGGGTTCCAGAGGATCTTGTAGTCGTGGAAGTTGGCTGCTGGATTGAACCACAGGTGCAGGCTCTGCTCCCTGCGGCCGTGGCCGTTGACGAAGACGTTGGTCTGGAGGGTGATGGGCTTGCCGTCCACGTTGCCCAGGAACTCGAAGTCCACCTCGTCGTGGTTGCCGCTATCAGGCTCCGACGTCAGCTACGCATAAAAGAATTTTTTGTTTGAACAAAGTAACAAACGGTAAGTATACAAGCAACACCGATCGGATCAGCAGCCTAGCTCACGTAGAAAGCTGTGACAACTCCGGCTGTGTACCCTCCGGGGACCTTGATCCTCATGCGGAAGAACCCTGAACCGTACGACAACTTGGACGCAAACCCAGCGCCCGAGTTCTTGTCCATGGCCAGACGGATCTTGGTCCCCTGGTTTACCAGGTGAAAGTCATCTGCGCCCCACGCTGGCACGTAGTTCTCGTCGAACGCCGGCGTCCTCGCCGGCGCCATGCTAGCTAGCCACGGCCAGGAGGATGACGATGAGGAGGAGAAGCGGCAGCAGCGGCATCTTGGAAGCCATTGCTGTAGATTAGCCACGCGATGTGCATGGGAGGGTTTGCTGCTTCACCAATTGAAGCTCACCTGGCACGTCCTTATATAGGCTTCGATCGATCCCCAAACATTCCATAGTTACCAAGTCTATACACGGGTAAGTTTTTAGAAGCAATGTAATAGGTTTCCTTGTGTCGATTAGGAATTAGCAATAGTTTATCCGGAAGGTTGCCATGAGTATTCTTCGGCCGTGTTCCTCCCCTAGTAGCTTTCATGTACATGACCCTGCTGGTCTAGTCCATGAATAGCATTGGTATGTTTTCATCTGTATTTGTTAGCCCATATGCCACACTCTTTGTTCGCGAGCCTTGAAAAAAAAAAGACCAAAAAGAAGAAAAAGTCTACCACTATGGCATCCTCTTCGTCGTACTATGTTAGATTTCCTCGCTGCCCGGTTATTTTCAATGGCACCAACTACGATGAGTTTGTGGCCTTCATGCGCATTCAATGTGCGCGGTCTTCGACTTTGTGGTGGCGAGGTCTCATGTCCACCGTGTTGAGTATAAATACACTGCCTAGTCTCTTTCCATCAGTTTAGACTTTTGGTTTGATTGGCTTGTGCAACAATGTTTCATGGTATCAGAGCCAAGAGGTTTTAAGTTCAAGATCCTGCTCACACAGTTTTAAAAACAAAAGAAAATAAGATTCTGCAGCCCGCACCGAACCCACACTAAGAACTAAAATAGCCTAGACGTAAGGGGGGGTTGAATTTGAATACACTACGTAGTCTCTTTCCATCAGTTCAGACTTTTGGTTTGATTGGCTAATGCAGCAATATTTCAAACTGTGCCCTGTTGTTCATGTGGATCCTTCCCCGCCTATGCCATCGGTCATTTCTGGTAATGCTTCCTAGGCTGTAAAGGATGCAACCCAGACTGCGAAGGTTGCTGCAGATGATGCTTACGATAAACATGTACTTGAGTACTCATCTGCACTTCACTTGGTATCTATCGTGATGGTTTGGCTTTTTAAACTCAATGGTGTGATGAGAATGTTAAAGCTACTGCAGTTTTCTCTTAGTAGCCTTAGTTTGATTCTGAGTTTATGAGTCTAGGTAGATAGGGTCTCACCTTCGTTGGTGCTGTCATCCTTTCTGGTGATTCACTCTATTGATGTATCTTTGGTATGTTAGGAGCATGCTCTTCAGCAGGGCAACTCCACTGATGGTTCTCTCTATTTATTTGTGGTAGGTTAGGATCCGCTTGAAAGGTGAAGGATGGAACCAGGTCAACATTATACAAAATGATCTTGGTGAGTAGAAATGGTATGTTTTTCCTTGAGAGGACCATGCCAAGATAAGTATTAGGCTCTTTTGTTGCAAAGTATTTTTGAAGTATTTCAGAAATATTATAGTTTTTCCAAAATACCGTAGTTTCAAATACTTTAATGTGTTTAGCTGTGACAAAAAATTGTGGTATTAATATTTCAGTATCTCTCAAAACATACTAATTTTGAAGTATTGAAAAAACAACTCTGCACCTTTTTTTTCCAGAAACTGAAGTATTACTTGCCCGTGCACTTAAATACTATGGTTTTGTAATGTTTCAGTTTTAGAAAAAAATCGTTACCAAACTAGGCCTTATCTATATCGAACGGTGACGAGGAATACCCACTTGAATCAACTATTATCATGAAAATATGAGACCTTTTAATGAGGATGATGGAGATTACCTCCAAAATATCCTAGGAATCCTACCACCAACCAATATATTTATTAGGTGTCATTTGTGACCCGTTTGACAGAGATAAATCTTGTCAAAACACAGTGGTATGTTCTTTCAAGTTATTTATCTTTTCCTGTTTATGTCCATAACTTGTGGCGGTCGCTTGACATCATTGTTTTTTTGTTTTGTTTTTCATCCACGGCGTCATCCAAAAATTACATGAGAAGGTCAGAAGGTGGTTTCCTGCATTATTATCCCTGGTGAAAGCTTGGCTGTACTACGCCTTTGACCAAGTTGTACGTGTCAGTACCGTTGTGTACAAGACATAGATGGGTGGCCGCCTATCTTTCAGCAAAGAGGCGTGGGAGAACTTCCATAGAACGAAGATTTACAAGTTGGACAAGCTGTACAAGTTATCAGAACTTCATTATCAAGTGGTCCTGTTTTTAGGAAAATAAATAAGCAAAGAATTGCGACGGATGTTGTTATTCCAGTTATCCTCTAATTTGTCAAGTACTCGAGGATCGTTTGCTCGATCGTTTTATCTTTATTATTTGAGGACCTCAATCAATCCAGTCTGCTCACTGTTGTTCACACATATCACTAGATATTTTAGATGCACTCGGCCGAATCGGAGAATGATATGCAAATTTGTCCATATATAGTAAGGATGATCAGATCGGTCATCTGCGTGCTTTAGATCCATCATCCATGGCTGGTGAAGCATTATTTTCCATCCATGGCACAGCTGCTCAAGCATTATTTCTTCTGTTCCTCGTCTCACTCGTTATACTGCTCATCGGCAGGAAAAGATGGAGCCGAAGAAAAAGCAAGCAGCAGCTAAACCTGCCGCTCCCACCTTCCCCTCCGGGCAAATTCCCGGTGATCGGGCACCTCCACCTCGTCGGTTCCCTTCCCCACGTCGCCTTCCGCGACCTCGCCCGGAAGCACGGCCGGGACCTCATGCTCCTCCGCCTGGGCGCCGTGAACACGGTGGTTGTGTCCTCACCTCGCGCCGCCGAGGCCGTCCTGCGCACGCACGACCACGCGCTCGCGTCCAGGCCGCGCTCCACCGTCGCTGACATTATCTTATACGGCTCGTCGGACGTCGGCTTCGCGCCCTACGGCGATCCCTGGCGGCAGGCCAGAAAGGTCGTCACGACGCACATGCTCAACGCCAAGAAGGTGCACTCGTTCCGCCACGACCGTGAGGAAGAGGTGCGCATAACCGTCGCCAAGATCCGTGCATCTGCGACAGCGGCATCCGCTGGCACGGTGCCCGCGACGGCGGTGGACATGAGCGGGCACCTGGACTCGTACGCGAACGACGTCGTGTGCCGCGCGGTGCTCGGGAGACACCACGGCGACGATGGCAGGAACAAGCTGCTCCGCGAGCTGACCAATATCAACATGTCTCTCCTTGGGGGGTTCAACCTCGAGGACTACTTTCCGGGCTTGGCAATAGTTGGCGTGTTCACCGGCTTGGTGGTGTGCCACAGGGCTACGAGGGTTCGCAAGAGATGGGACGAGCTGTTGGACAAGCTCATCGACGAGCAGGGTCGCCACCGCGAGCACGAGAATGATGCCAGCTCGTACTTCATACACGTCTTACTCTCTCTGCAAGAAGAGTACGGACTGACCACAGACAACGTAAAGGCGATCTTGGTAGTAAGTACTCCCTCCTTTCAATAAATAAGGCTTACAAATTTAGTTAAATGTATCCTCTAAGTTTGATCAATTTTATAGACAAAAATATGAATATTTTTTATATCAAATTAATTTTCTTACATTCACCGTAAAATATATTTTCATAATACATTTGATTCATGTCGTAGATGTCTATATTTTTGCCTTTATCATTTAGTCAAATTTAGTAAGGTTTGATTTGACTAATTTCATAAATCTTATTCATCGAAACGGAGGTACTACTTGGAGTAATTTACTAGCAGCAATACTTCAATAAAAGGACAATTAATCCATTCAACGAACGGATAAATTCCTAACTTCTCACATGGTAATCAAGAGGACATGTTTGATGCGGGGATCGAAACGACATATCTTGTTCTTGAATTTGCAATGGCCGAGCTGATGAATAACAGACACGTCATGGCTAAACTGCAAGCTGAGGTTAGAAGGAGGCGTACACCGGCGCCGAACCAAGAAGAACCACGACAAGACGTGCTCACGGAAGAGGAGCTCGGTGACATGGCCTACCTGAGGGCCACCGTGAAGGAGACGTTGAGGCTGCACCCGCCGGGGCCGCTCCTCATCCCTCACCTCTCGATTGCTGATTGCCAGATCGACGGCTACATGATCCCTGCCGGGACACGGCTCATCGTCAACGCGTGGGCTCTTGGTAGAGACCCAGTGTCTTGGGAGATGCCAGAGGAGTTCATGCCGGAGAGGTTCCTCCCAGGAGGCAGCGCGGCAGCACTCAACGGTAAAGGGAAGGACTTTGAGTATTTGCCTTTCGGCTCCGGACGGAGGATCTGCCCAGGCATAAACTTCGCGAATGCTGCTGTGGAAATGATGCTAGCTAACCTCGTGTACCATTTCGATTGGGAGCTGCCAGCAGAGACAGAGGAGGTTGATATGAACGAGGTGTTCAGCTTGTCGATCCGGCGTAAGGAGAAGCTCCTTCTTGTTCCAGTTCCAAGATCCGTCTCCGATAAGAGAGGAGGGTAACAAGTAGTACTTCCTCCGCGTCCTACCAAAAATATCTTAGATTTATCAAAGGTTAGATGTATCTAGACACTATCTAGTGAGTGAATACATTCAACTTTTAACATATTTGAGACACATTTGGTGGAACAGATGGAGTATGAAATAAGAGAGTGGTTAATACTTAGTTTACGGATATTGTGATGGCATCAAAATCAAATGAAAGTCGCAATCCATGTTGCAATTCATGATCAACACAAATCATGAAAAATATTAATAGTTTGGAGTATTTTTCTCTGTTCCAACGACGTGCAAGTAGTGAAAGTAGCTAAATTCCAGTTGCAACTCCGATTACAACTGGAAAAAAATAACAGTTACATATGTTGCAAGACATATCTAGCACAAATCACGATGTGATTCAATGGTATAAATGACAATTAATAATTAAAGTATTCTCCATTAATTGAGAATTAGCAAAACTGATACTCCCTCCATCACAGTATACACGGCACCTCTCCAAAACCATGCATTTTCGGAATTGGAGCTGTTTAAGGCGGCAGAGAATTGATTAGGCAATTAATGGGGGCATTTGGAGTGCAATTAGCCCGCAGGTTTAGCTCTTTCCTTTTACTTTCCGCTGTGTGCATGCAAGTGTGAACATGATCAAGTTTTAGGATATGCATGCCCATCCGTTTTGTGATAGATTTTAAACTACATGAACTGTGACACATGTAGTACACGATATACGTATACATTAGGGTTTAGGCCGGGTTTACCTTCGGTTGTGCCATCGGAGCCGCTGCTGAAGTTCAAGCCCATGGAGTCGCTGCCGCCGCCGCCAAACGAGATCCCGCCGCTACCATTGCTGAGGTTAAACCCCACGAAAGAAGATCGCGCGCTCCCTCCGTTGTCTGTCCTGCCCCCGCCGACGGAGGCACTCCAATTCGACGAACCAGCCTCGTTAGGTGCGGGAGGGCGAGATGGGTGTGACAGGCCGACGCGTCGACGGGGCAGGGTTGATGGAGGAAGATGCGGCTCGAAGCCTGCCGTGCCGATGGAGAAGGATGGCAACGCTCGTCCGGTGAGACCAAGAGGAGGAACACCTCCGGGCGGCGGCGACCTGCGTTGGAAAGCCAGTCGCGAAAGCCCACAGAGGCCAAGAGGAGGAGGCCGGCGATCTGCTGAACCTTGCTGCGGTGGCGCCATTGATGAGTGTCGTCTGTTCGTGTGCCTCCATCGGCACAAATATATAGCGAGCGGAAAAACTGCTGAAACATCGGCGGCAGATTTTCGATTCAAGTTTGGAATTGGGAGCGGGTAAGATAGCGGGAGCTTTTGATCCACGAAATTTTCTCTCCTTTTGGATGAAAACTGTGCGGGAAGAAAGGAAACTGTGCGGGAAGAAAAAGGAAGGAGAGAAAAACCCGCTGGAATCGGTCTCCACCTCTGCATGCGAGGGAACAACTCGTTAATTGGCTGGGGGTTACTAGGCGCTAATTTCTCGCGTAATTAGGCGTAGCTCACTAACTACCGAATCTAATCCCACGTCTTGCGCCCAGGATAAACAGCCAATCAGTTTTCACCTTGGTCCTAGAGATTTTGGAGAGGCGCCGTGTATACTATGATGGAGGGAGTAAGATAAATAGTTATATTTGGCGTATTCAATGTACAACAACTATTGAAACACCTATATTTGTAGTAACACATGTGATGTTGTAAACATAACCTTAATTCCCTAGCCTTCGCGAGGACCCCATTAGAGGCATGATGTGGGCCTAAATGCGCAGCTACATGCACATCTCCTCCTTGCGCATATATGTAACTCTTTGTCGATGAATACTTCCTCCGTCCTCAAATAAGTGGACATCTAGTTCTAAACTTTGTCCACAAAAGATTGTACTCCTATCTTTTCAGTGTACTTTAATTGCTTCTTTCTCATCGCACGAAAATCAAACCCAATAATATTAAGCACATATTTTTTCTTGTTTTCTACATGCACTTAGCTTATTGGAGGTTAAAGAATTAAAGAGGAGAGATGCATGTTCCCAATTATTTTTTACTCCACTTTATAATTTGTCTTGAAAAACCCGCATGTACACTTAGAGCAAATATAATAAGTCCTAGTCAGCTGGCTATAAGAATTAAAATACTCCGTAATATATTGTTACCTAGTTGGAGGAGAGAGGGGAGGGGAGAGAAGAGGAGTAGGCTCTTATGTAAGAGTCAGCTCTAGCACGCGCTCCTAGACACTATGTGAAAGTCAATGGTGGGTCATGCACTAATAAAGTAGTACAATTTTATATCACACTATTGTACATGTTGGCTCTAAGGCTGGCCATAGTGGTAAGTATCATGTAGTAGTATCATGCATATGATACTACTACATGATACTATCTCTATAGTGGGTAGTATCATGGAGTAGTATCATAGTCATGCTATATTTATTGTTTTTTAGAATCTCAATGCAAATTTGTGTACAAGATTTGTTTAGCATTTACTTTTCTCGTTGTTTGCGCTATGATACGGTATTTACCTATGTTACTCTAATCTCCTCTCTCCTCCTTAATTAGGAGCCACGTCAGCATTTTTGTGGGACCAATGTGCATGATACTAGCTATGATACTACCACTATGGCCAGCCTAAGATGAGTATAGATGACATGACACTTGCCTTATAGTCAACAGTTGGCTTTACTATTGAACTTGCTCTTATTTATTTATTTGTGAACGGAGGGAGTACAACACAAGGAATCATTCGCAATTCCCTTCTTGATATTAGAACGAGACGCTCCTCTCCTTCTGCATGGCCGATGCAGTGTACCATGTTCTGTACAATGAAGAGATGCCCAAAGACGCCGGTGAAAGGATGAAACCTCTCCACTGCCAATAGAGCTAAGAACTAAAATTATTTTAATTAATTTAGGTTAGCTGAACCCTTCTTACAATTATTGAACTCTTCATGTGGTCCTAGTTTTAAATGAGTGCCACTAGGAGTGCAATAACGATAAAGAAGCCAAAGAAGGTGAACAACTATTTCTTCAAGAGTTCGGTATTAAACCTCGAGTTATATCTGTAGGAAAAGTTCGCTTGTACATTCTATATTTGGAGTCCCAGCAATTTGGTGTACATGTAATTTTTTACCAGCACATGCCACTTTTCCCTGATGACTGCTGCATGCACGAAGGCTACTTGCTCATTGCCAACATGGGTGGGACCCACCAAAAAGGTTGTTTGACTTCAAGTTGTTATCAACACTTGAGGTACTCTCAAAATATACACCAAAAAAATTGCACTTGTTCTTAAAAATTTCAGATGAGATATTAAAGTTCAACATGAAAAATATAAATCAAATCATCCATGCAGCATATATTTTTTAAACTTGTACAAGAGAACTCGTAAAATTATATAGACAAATAACCACCTAGCTTAATAGTTTTTATGTGTGTTTACATTTTTTTGTCAAACAATAAAACTTGCAAAAAAAAGCTTTCAACATATGGAACACACCTTTCTAGAAACAAAAAAACAACAAATTTTCTTGTGGAGAACTAATTTGAAAAAAAATCACCATCTATTTTGACAAAAACAAGGAATAGTTAAAACAATAAAAATGTGTTTCCAACAACAAAACGGTTAAACAAAAACTTCTCACCGAAGATTCATTTGCAAAAAAAGGCAACAACTATTTAATAAAAAATAAAAATGATTACAACAAAAAAATCACCGCGGTTTCATCATTTTGAAAATCATGGAAGCATCAATAAAAACATCGAGAAAAACACAACTTGTAGCAAAAATCCAGAAAACATTGCAATAACTCGCACCTCCTTTCACAACGAAACTCATATAATTTCGTACATTTTTAAATCACTTGTACACCATGAAAAATGGAGGATACTTAACTTGTAGAAAAAGACCAAAAAACTTTGCAACATCTTTTGGTGGCACCAAAATTACACACCTATGCCAACTCATTTGACTCCAAGCATAGAGTGATGCAGCAAGCTCAATTTTCCACATAAGATGAGTCGAGGTTTGTATCAAACTTTTGGGGAAAAAGTGGTTCTATCTCTATATCTTCATATATCAACATGCAAATTATAATAGAATAGTTTTGTTTCTCCAACTCCATCGATAGGTTTATGAGGAACACATGATGTGTAAGAAATATAAATACTGATAACTGCAAGAACACATATCAAGTGTAGCTAGTTCAAAGTAAGAGTATCAAACCACGAGGAGCTGCTAGTAGTGATCTTAATACCCGTTGTTACTATTATCTTAGGGTACTTGTAAGTTATTCTAATTTCAAGATAAAGTATGTAAAAGACTTGTTTTGTATTGATAACTATAGTAAATAAGAACAAAGAAATAAACTAATGTAAACTAAAACAAGAGAGTATTGAGAATGTGTTTGTGGTATGATTGAGGGGTTCTCAAGAAGTGTAGGTTCTACCACTAGTTCTATGATTCATGTTAATTAAGATAAAATATGCTTCGAAGAATGTTATGTATGGGAGAGCTCCGTAATAAGATGCGTCCAGAAATCCATCGGTCATCGTATCTCTAAATAACCATATCATCTAGCCTTCTGCAGCCACATATGGACTGATGATATTAAGGGGTGTACCCATGGTCATCGATATGAGCTTTGTGAATCCCTCTTACCCCCCTTATCCACGTGTTAGAGCGCCGATACGGTAATGTAACTTCTCGTCGTTCGCTCTACCACATTTCAAAGGGTAGTTCCCTCTCAAGACCAATAGGCAATATTACATGGTGCACAACATGTAATAACACACACTAATACTTAAAACCATAGATCATCTTAGATTCATCTCATATTTATGCTAGGGGTTCTCCATATCTTCTCAAGAATAAAGGAACTACTCATACATGAATGGGATCAACATCATAGCAATATCAATATGAAGGTACAGTTGCAAATACGTGTAAATCCTAATAGAGTTCGGATCACAACCACGTAGACAAAGGGGATCACAATGAAGACGTTGATGATGGTGTTGATGATGGAGATCGATGCGTTACCCTTGAAGATCCTAGCCTCCTCCTCCCCTTATGTGTGTTGATCGAGATGGTAATGGAGGCGACGGCTGCGGAGATGGTGGCGGCGGCGCGGCGGAGCAGGAGGGCTCTACCCCTTAGGGTGTGGGATGAAGGGGTGCCTCTCCTTGCCTCCTCCCCTCTTTATATAGGCGATGGAGGTCGGTATCGCGAACCGACGGAGTTGGGGACGAATATGCCCATTGGGCCTTCACAAATGTTGTTCTGTTTGACGAAACGGACCCAACGGAGCCCGGTACGGGCGAACGGTACGGGCAGACCTGCCCGTACCGATGCTCGTTAAACTTGCAGGTGGTTTCGTATTTTGCTCGTCATTTCTTTATCCGGACTCGATTGAGGTCTTCTTTGGCTCGTTGGACTCGTATGGACGAGAGCTACAAGATCATGGTGTTAGAACTTAAATATAAGATGTTAGAAAAATATCACTTTTCCTACACCTTATATGGCTAAGTCCAGTGTCTGTAATTCTCCCATCTTGTACCCTCTTGGTCCCTTTTGCTCCATTTTTCTGTGATTGCCAATAACACCTAATACATATCAAAGACAAGGAAAACATAATATGCGAAGCTCATATGAAAATGAATAAGAACTTGTAAGTATGCAAAATAGGCATAGGTGTATCTAGCTGGACCATGAAATGAGTGACAATATAAGTAATAGTATACTTAAAAACCTCAATAAAATAGTGCTAAATTTCAAATTATTAAATACTAAAGTAAAAATAATAAACCAAGATATTTTTTGTATTTTTGGATGTAAGTAGAACTGAAGATAAAAGAGCATGAAAATGATATTAAAGGTGTTTCTTATGGTTCAAAATTGATTGTGGTTCATAGTTTTACTTGACATCTCTCGTAAACATGCTGGGACAAATATAGCTTGAAACAACAAGTTACAAGCCGTGACAACAATATTAATGTAATGATTGATATGAATTCAACATGCATTACATCCTAGCATAGATATGATGAAGTTTGAGAATTAGGAGAGTATTGTCTTAGGCTGATCATAGTGGGGAGTAACTTAGACTAGTAATATGCATGTTTATGTTACTACCTTCATAGCAGGTAGGATCTTATATGCGGTTTCATACATTGTGTTATTTATTATGTTGTAGACTCATGTTTCATGGGGTGTCATGTTATGGTAATATAGCTAGTTACCACCAGACTCTCTTTCTTCATTTATTTTCATGACATGTCACCAAAATATCTTGGGGTGTGTGATGTTACTAACTATGTTACTCCCACTACAAGTAGTCTTGGTAACTTTGACATGATGTTGATTAATAATATACTAGCTTGAGAAAACAAGGTCACTAGAATTTCACTAAATGAATAGTAGAATAAGCATTCGTTTCTCCCTAGTGAGGTAATCATTGGAAGGGAGAAAACATTAATTAGCAACACACAAATTTTCTGTCACATGCCACTACTAGATTACTCCAACTAACACCGAAAAAACCTAAATGGGTTCTTGCATACAGGTTTGATTGGAACATAGCATAACGGGGTAACATATGAATCTATCAATACATCAGGCATACACTCAACAATTGCATATCATAATTATTCATCTAATAAACAAAAGATCTGCCATCAAGTTAATACCAATATGACCACAATCATGGGATGAAGCTCATGTGGCTCTACGAGTGAAGCTCATAGAGAGATGATACAAGTTAGTTCGACAAACCCATAGTCCAGATGTGGACTACTCTCTCTTCATCTTGGCGGTGATATTGATGATGTTGATGGAGGCGAAGGAGTAATAAGGGGTGATTCCGGTGGTGTTTCCCCCTCCAATCCTCGCAGGTATGTCTTTGGTTCATATTTTATGTGTTTCACGGCCGCCTCCTAGCAACTCTACGATTTCTGGGTATATATATATGAGGTTTTAGGCCAAGATGACTCGTTGGGCATGCTTAACGAGGAAAACTAACCAACGGGGAACCTCATGGGCCCTGTGGTACGACCCACCATGGTCATGCCATATGCCCTCTGGCCGACCCACTGGTCCACTATGACATTTCTTATTCTCACTTCATTGAAATTCCCCAAAACCTGATGTGGCAAAAAAGTCAAGGTCCTTTTGACATCTTGAAGGTTCCTCAAAATCAAAAAATACGTAAAATAAGAATTTTTTGTTTTCCCGATTTTCAAACAAAACAAAGGGAACTCTGTGAAAAACCCTCAAAATTAATGCATAACATGGTTAAAACCTTAGTACGATGCAAGTATGATGGATTATCACACAGTAAACACCAAAACCCATGGATGCATTTTACATGTATCAACATATAGTGTGTGCTTTCTCCACAAAATTGATTCGAGGTCATTACCGTTTTGAAACACGTGTGCTACATCGAAAATCTGGGGAACCACAACCTGTAGCAAACATCCAGATACAGGAAGCAACCTTGATGTCTACGCACGCTTCTATTCCTGTAGATAGTGTTGGGCCTCCAAGAGCAGAGGTTTGTAGAACAGCAGCAAGTTTCCCTTAAGTGAATCACCCAAGGTTTATCGAACTCAGGGAGGTAGAGATCAAAGATATCCCTCTCAAGCAACCACTGCAATTAAGATACAAGAAGTCTCTTGTGTCCCCAACACACCTAATACACTTGTCGGATGTATAGGTGCACTAGTTCGGCGAAGAGATAGTGAAATACAAGTAATATGGATGATTGTAAGTAGTAATTGCAATCTGAAATAAAGATGGCAGCAAGCAAACATGTAACAGAACTTGTTGGAAACGGTGTTTCAATGCTTAGAACCAAGGCCTAGGGATCATACTTTCACTAGTGTACGCTCTCAACATTGATCACATAACTGAATAAATAAATGCTACTTTCTACACTCTCTTGTTGGATAACAAACACCATTCGTTGTGTAGGGCTACAAAAGCACACCTCAAGCCGGAGTAAACAAGCTCCACAACATCCGGAGTTCATATTAAAATAACCTCTAGAGTGCATAATAGACCGTTGCAATTTAGACCGAGTACTAACATAGCATACACACTATCAACAATAGCTATGAAAGGGGAATAGATCGCATCAATACTATCATAGTAATAGTTAACTTCATAATCTACAAGAGATTACAATCATAACCTACGCCAAGTACTACATGATGCACACACTCGTCAACATTACATCATGGAGGAGGAATAGACTACTTTAATAACATCACTAGAGTAGCACATAGATTAATAGTGATACAAAGCTCATGATCACATATAGATCACACCATGGGAGAGAGAGATGAACCACATAGCTACCGGTAGAGCCCTCAGCCTCGGGGGAGAACTACTCCCTCCTCATCATGGGAGACAGCGATGGCGATGAAGATGGCGGTGGTGTCGATGGAGATGCCTCCGGGGGCAATTCCCCGTCCCGGCGGCGTGCCGGAACAGAGACTTCTGTCCCCCAAAATGGAGTTTCGCGATGGCGGCGGCGTCCCTGGAGTCTTTCTGGAGTTTCGTCAATTGGTGTCGGGTTTTTAGGTCTCGAGGGATTTTATAGGCGAAGAGGCGGCGCAAGGGGGTGCCTGGGGGTCCCACCCCATAGCTGGGCGCGGCCAAGGGGCCACCCGCGCCGCCATATGGTGTGGGGGCCCTGGGCCTCCTCTCCGTCTCCCCTTCGGTGTTCTGGTCCGTCTCGGTGAAATAAGATGTTTGGTTTTTATTTCATCGAATTCCGAGAATATTGCCCGAACAGCCTTTCTAGAACCAAAAACAGCAGAAAACAGGAACTGGCACTTCGGCATCTTGTTAATAGGTTAGTTCCGGAAAATGCATTAAATTATTATAAAGTGTGAGCAAAACATGTAGGTATTGTCATAAAAGTAGCATGGAACATCAGAAATTATAGATACGTTGGAGACGTATCAAGCATCCCCAAGCTTAGTTCCTACTCGCCCTCGAGTAGGTAAACGATAACAAGGATAATTTCTGAAGTGACATGCTATCATAATCTTGATCAATACTTTTGTAAAGCATATGAAATGAATGAAGTGATTCGAAGCAATGGTAAAGACAATGACTAAACAACTGAATCATATAGCAAAGACTTTTCATGAATAGTACTTTCAAGACAAGCATCAATAAGAATTGCATAGGAGTTAAATCATAGAGCAATAAATTCTTAGTAGAAGGTTTTGAAGCAACATAAAGGAAGATATAAGTTTCAGCAGTTGCTTTCAACTTCAACATGTATATCTCATGGATAATTGTCAACACAAAGTTATATGATGAATGCAAATAAGCAAGTATGTAGGAATCAATGCACACAGTTGACACAAGTGTTTGGTTCTAAGACAGAAAGAAGTAGGTAAACTGACACAACATAAAGTAAAAGAAAGGCCCTTCGCAGAGGGAAGCATGGATTACTATTTTTGTGCTAGAGCTTTTCATTTTGAAAACATAGAAACAATTTTGTCAACGGTAGTAATAATTCATATGTGTTATGCATAAGACATCCTATAAGTTGCAAGCCTCATGCATAGAATACCAATAGTGCTCGCACCTTGTCCTAATTAGCTTGGATTTCCATGGATTATCATTGCATAACATATGTTTCAACCAAGTGTCACAAAGGGGTACCTCTATGCCGCTTGTACAAAGGTCCAAGGAGATAGATCGCATTTGATTTCTCGTTTTTGATAGATCTCAACTAAGGACATCCATACCGGGACAACATAGAAAACGAGATAATGGACTCCTCTTTAATGCATAAGCATTCAACAACGAGATAATATTCTCATAAGAGATTGAGGATTAATGTCCAAACTGAAACTTCCACCATGATTCATGGCTTTAGTTAGCGGCCCAATGTTCTTCTCTAAAAATATGCATACTCAAACCATTTGATCATGATAAATCACCCTTACTTCGGACAAGACGAACATGCATAGCAACTCACATGATATTCAACAAAGGTGTAATAGTTGATGGCGTCCCCAGAAACATGGTTACCGCTCAACAAGCAACTTATAAGAAATAAGATACATAAACTACATATTCTTTACCACAATAGTTTTAAGGCTATTTTCCCATGAGCTATATATTGCAAAGACAAGGAATGAAATTTTAAAGGTAGCACGCAAGCAATTTACTTGGAATGGCAGAGAAATACCACATAGTAGGTAGGTATGGTGGACACAAATGGCATAGGTTTTGGCTCAAGGTTTTGGATGCACGAGAAGCATTCCCTCTCAGTACAAGGCTTTGGCTAGCAAGGTTGTTTGAAGCAAACACAATTATGAACCGGTACAGCAAAGCTTACATAAGAACATATTGCAAGCATTATAGGACTGTACACTGTCTTCCTTGTTGTTCAAACACTTTTACCAGGAAATATCTAGACTTTTAGAGAGACCAATCATGCAAACCAAATTTCAACAAGCTCTACAGTAATTCTCCACTAATAGGTTCAATCTACATGATGCAAGAGCTTAAACATGATCTATTTGAGAGCTCAAAACAATTGCCAAGTATCAAATTATTCAAGACCATATACCAAATACCACATGAAGCATTTTCTTTTTCCAACCAAATAGCAATGAACGAAGCAGTTTTCAACCTTCACCATGAACATTAAAACTAAAGCTAAGAACACCAGTGTTCATATGAACGAGCGGAGCGTGTCTCTCTCCCACACAAGCATGATAGGATCAGATTTATTCAGAGAACTAAGATAACAAAAATAAAAACACACAGACGCTCCAAATAAAGCACATAAGATGTGACGGAATAAAAATATAGTTTCACTAGAGGTGACCTGATAAGTTATCGATGAAGAAGGGGATGCCTTGGGCATCCCCAAGTTTAGATGCTTGAGTCTTCTTGAAATATGCAGGGATGAACCACGGGGGCATCCCCAAGCTTAGACTTTTCACTCTTCTTGATCATATTATATCATCCTCCTCTCTTGACCCTTGAAAACTTCCTCCACACCAAACTCAAAACAATCTCATTAGAGGGTTAGTGCATAATCAAAAATTCACATGTTCAGATATGACACAATCATTCCCAACACTTCTGGACATTACCCAAAGCTACTGAAAGTTAATGGAGCAAAGAAATCCATTCAACACAGTCAAAGAGACAATATGAAATAAAAGCCAGAATCTGTCAAAACAGAACAGTCGGTAAAGACGAATTTTTTCGAGGCACTTAACATGCTCAGATGAAGAAGCTCAAATTGAATGAAAGTTGCGTACATATCTGAGGATTACTCATGATTTTTCGCAGATTTTTCTGAGTTACCTACAGAGAGATCTACTCAAATTCGTGACAGCAAGAAATCTGTTTCTGCGCAGAAATCCAAATCTAGTATCAACCTTACTATCAAAGACTTTACTTGGCACAACAATGCAATAAAATAAAGATAAGGAGAGGTTGCTACAGTAGTAACAACTTCCAAGACACAACAAAACAGTAGCAAAATAAAAACATGGGTTATCTCCCAAGAAGTGCTTTCTTTATAGCCATTAAGATGGGCTCAGCAATTTTAATGATGCTCGCATAAGGATGAGAGTTGAAGCAAAGAGAGCATCAAAAAGCAAGTATGAAACAAATTTAAGCCTAACCCGCTTCCTATGAAAAGGAATCTTGTAAATAAACAAGTCATGTAAGCATAACGCAACAAGCATAGAAAGGCAACACAAGCGCAACTTCAAGATTCTCAACAAGATGTTTATAACCATGTTTCCCTCTCTCATAATTGCTTTCAGTAGCATCATGAACAAACTCAACAATATAGCTATCACATAAAGCATTCTTATTCACATGCATAAAAGTATTATTACTCTCCACATAAGCATAATCAATTTTATTAGTAATAGTGGAAGTAAAACTATCACAACCATCATTGTAATCATCATAAATTGCAGGCATGGTATAATCATAATAAACTTTATCCTCCATAGTAGGTGGCACCAAAATACCACTATCATTATAATCATATTAAATGGGAGGCAAAGTATCATCAAAGAAAATTTTCTCCTCAAAAGTGGGGGACTAAAAATGTCACAACCAGCTTCCCCAAGCTTAAATTCTTCCATAGCATTAGCAATAATAGTGTTCAAAGAGTTCATGCTAATAACATTGCTACAACTATTTTGCAAACAAAGTTCCATGGGTTTTTTAATTCTCTCTTCAAACACATCATGTCCTAATTCAATATAAAGTTCATAAAGATCTCTAATTTTTTTGTTGTTTTCCATTAAGCCTAACTAGTGAAAAAAAGATATAATTGCAGGATCTAAAGGAAATAACTTCGACCACTCACACACCGGCAACAGTGCTAGGAAATAGCTTAGTAGTCGGAGGATGTGAATACCTTTTACCTTACCTCCCCGGCATCGGCGCCAGAAAATAGCTTGATGTCTACGCACGCTTCTATTCCTGTAGACAGTGTTGGGCCTCCAAGAGCGAGAGGTTTGTAGAACAGCGACAAGTTTCCCTTAAGTGAATCACCCAAGGTTTATCAAACTCGGGGAGGTAGAGGTCAAAGATATCCCTCTCAAGTAACCACTGCAATTAAGATACAAGAAGTCTCTTGTGTCCCCAACACACCTAATACACTTGTCGGATGTATAGGTGCACTAGTTCGGCGAAGAGATAGTGAAATACAAGTAATATGGATGATTGTAAGTAGTAATTGCAATCTGAAATAAAGATGGCAGCAAGCAAACATGTAACAGAACTTGTTGGAAACGGTGTTTCAATGCTTAGAAACAAGGCCTAGGGATCATACTTCCACTAGTGGACACTCTCAACATTGATCACATAACTGAATAAATAAATGCTACTTTCTACACTCTCTTGTTGGATAACAGACACCATTCATTGTGTAGGGCTACAAAAGCACACCTCAAGCCGGAGTAAACAAGCTCCACAACATCCGGAGTTCATATTAAAATAACCTCTAGAGTGCATAATAGACCGTTGCAATTTAGACCGAGTACTAACATAGCATACACACTGTCAACAATAGCTATGAAAGGGGGAATAGATCGCATCAATACTATCATAGTAATATTTAACTTCATAATCTACAAGAGATTACAATCATAACCTATGCCAAGTACTACATGATTCACACACTGTCAACATTACATCATCGAGGAGGAATAGACTACTTTAATAACATCACTAGAGTAGCACATAGATTAATAGTGATACAAAGCTCATGATCACATAAAGATCACACCATGGGAGAGAGAGATGAACCACATAGCTACCTGTAGAGCCCTCGGCCCTCGGGGAGAACTACTCCCTCCTCATCATGGGAGACGGCGATGGCGATGAAGA
>NC_061514.1:4744500-4916314 GCF_022539505.1 Lolium rigidum | reverse complement strand
TCGCGGTCTGTGATGACCCACAAGTATAGGGGATCGCAACAGTCTTCGAGGGAAGTATTACCCAATTTATTGATTCGACACAAGGGGAGACAAAGAATACTTATAAGCCTTAACAACTGAGTTGTCAATTCAGCTGCACCCGGAAAAACACTAGTAACGAGGGGTGATGTGAAAGTAGCGATAATATGAGAGCGAGTAGTAACGAGTAACACGGCGGCAGTAATAGTAATATGAGAGCAATGGCACCAGAAAACAGTTGACATGTAGAACGAGTATATGATGATGAAAAATGGACCGGGGTTCCCAGCTATCTACACTAGTGGTAACTCTCCAATAACAAGTGTTGGGTGAACAAATTACAGTCGGGCAATTGATAGGATTGAAATAGCATTAAGACAGAATATCAAGATCATTAATCATGTAGGCATGTTTTCCAATAATAGTCGTACGTGCTCGCAATGAGAAACTTGCACAACATCTTTTGTCCTACCAGCCGGTGGCAGCCGGGCCTCAAGGGAAACTACTTGGATATTAAGGTACTCCTTTTAATAGAGTACCGGAGCAAAGCATTAACACTTGGTGAAAACATGTGATCCTCACATCACCGCCATCCCCTCCGGTTGTCCCGATTTCGTCACTTCGGGGCCTTTGGTTCCGGGACGGTGACATGTGCATACAACTTGTAGATACAATCTAAGCAATAAGTATAGAGCTCAAATCTAAGATCATGCCACTCGGGCCCTAGTGACAAGCATTAAGCATAACAAGATTGCAGCAACAATAACTTCATAAACTTTGTAGATAGACAATCATAACGTAACAATCCATCGGATCCCGACAAACACAACACCGATTACATCAGATGAATCTCAATCATGTAAGGCAGCTCATGAGATCATTGTATTGAAGTACATGGGGGAGAGAATACCAACTAGCTACAGCTAGAACCCGTAGTCCATGGGGGAACTACTCACGGAGCATGATGGAGGCGATGGCGTTGATGGAGATGGCTTCGGGGGCACTTCCCCGTCCCGGCGGGTGCCGGGACGGAGACTTCGTCCCCGAATTGGAGTTTCGCGATGGTGGCGGCGCCCCTGGAGTCTTTCCGGAGTTTCGTCAAGAGTTTTGGTGTTTTTAGGTCGAAAGGGATTTTATAGGCGAAGAGGCGGCGCGGGGGGCACACAGGGCGCCACACCACGAGCCGGCGCGAGCCCGGGCCAGGCCGCGCCGCCTATGGTGTGGTGGCCCTCCGGCCCCTCTCCGACTCTTCTTCGGTGTTCCGGACGCTTTCGGGAAAAATAGGAGGTTTGGTCTTCGTTTCGTCGAATTCGAGAATATTGCCCGAACAGCCTTTCCGGAACCAAAAACGGCGAGAAAACGAGAGCGGCACTGTGGCATCTTGTTAATAGGTTAGTTCCGGAAAATGCATGAAATCACCATAAAGTGCAAGCAAAACATGTAAGTATTGTCATAAAACAAGCATGGAACGACAGAAATTATGGATACGTCGGGGACGTATCAGCATCCCCAAGCTTAGTTCCTGCTCGTCCCGAGCAGGTAAACGATAAAAAAAAAAATTCTGTAGTGACATGCTACTTACATAACCTTGATCATACTATTACAAAGCATATGAAATGAATGAAGTGACTCAAGGCAATGATCTGTAGTTGCTAACAAATAGATAACATATAGCAAAACTTTTCATGAAGAGTACTTTCAAGACAAGTATCAAAAGTCTTGCACAAGAGTTAACTCATAAAGCAATAGATTCAAAGTAAAGGCATCGAAGCAACACTAAGGAAGATATAAGTTTCAGCGGTTGCTTTCAACTTGTAACATGCATATCTCATGGATAATTGTCAACACAAAGTAATATGATGAATGCAAATATGCAAGTATGTAAGAATCAATGCACAGATTGACACAAGTGTTTGCTTCTAAGATGGAAGGAAATAGGTAAACTGACTCAACATAAAGTAAAAGAAAGGTCCTTCAAAGAGGAAAGCATTGATTGCTATATTTGTGCTAGAGCTTTGGTTTTGAAAACATATAGAGAGCATAAAAGTAAAGTTTTGAGAGGTGTTTGTTGTTGTCAACGAATGGTAGTGGGCACTCTAACCCCCTTGCTAGACAAACCTTCAAGAGCGGCTCCCATGAATTATTTTTATTTTTGGGTGGCACTCCTTCCAACCTTTCTTTCACAAACCATGGCTAACCGAATCCTCGGGTGCACTGCCAACAATCTCATACCATGAAGGAGTGCCTTTTTAGTTTAGTTTTATTATGATGATGACACTCCCCCCAACCTTTGCTTACACAAGCCATGGCTAACCGAATCCTCGGGTGCCGTCCAACAATCACATACCATGGAGGAGTGTCTATTTTGGTTAATTAATTTGGGACTCGGGAATCCCATTGCCAGCTCTTTTTGCAAAATTATTGGATAAGCGGATGAAGCCACTAGTCCATTGGTGAAAGTTGCCCAACAAGATTGAAAGATAAACACCACATACTTCCTCATGAGCTATAAAACATTGACATAAATCAGAGATGATAAATTTTGAATTATTTAAAGGTAGCACTCAAGCAATTTACTTTGGAATGGCAGAAAATACCACATAGTAGGTAGGTATGGTGGACACAAATGGCGTAGGTTTTGGCTCAAGGTTTTGGATGCACGAGAAGCATTCCCTCTCAGTACAAGGCTTTGGGCTAGCAAGGTTATTTGAAGCAAACACAAGTATGAACTGGTACAGCAAAACTTACATAAGAACATATTGCAAGCATTATAATACTCTACACTGTCTTCCTTGTTGCTCAAACACTTTTACCAGAAAATATCTAGACCTTAAGAGAGACCAATCATGCAAACCAATTTCAACAAGCTCTACAGTAGTTCTCCACTAATAGGCTTAGACTACATGAAAAAACTTAATCATGATCTACTTGAGAGCTCAAAACAATTGCCAAGTGTCAAATTATCCAAGACATGATGAGGCATTTTCTGTTTTCAACCAAATATAAATAAGTGCAATAGCTTCCAACTTTTATCATTGAACATTAAAAGTAAAACGAAGAACACATGTGTTCATATGAAAAAGCGGAGCGTGTCTCTCTCCCAAACAAGGATTGCTAGGATCCGATCTTATTCAAACAAAACAAAAATAAAAGCACACAGACGCTCCAAGTAAAGCACATATGATGTGACCGAATAAAAATATAGTTTCAGGGGAGGAACCTGATAAGTTGATGAAGAAGGGGATGCCTTGGGCATCCCCAAGCTTAGACGCTTGAGTCTCCTTGAAATATGCAGGGATGAACCACGGGGGCATCCCCAAGCTTAGACTTTTCACTCTTCTTGATCATATATCATCCTCCTCTCTTGACCCTTGAAAACTTCCTTCACACCAAACTTCTCATAAACTTCATTAGAGGGGTTAGTACTCAAAAAATTTGAATCCACCTTGGTCCTGTAGTGGCACATTGCAAGAACTCAATAAAACATTAGCTACAGCTCTCCACGTCTAGAAAACCTCGCTTAAAGTCCACAAGAGACAATGCAAAAAAACAGAGACAGAATCTGCCAAAACAGAACAGCCAGTAAAGACGAATTTTAATAAAATACTTCCGTTGCTCAAATCAGAAAACTCAAAACTAATGAAAGTTGCGTACATATCTGAGGATCACTCACGTAAATTGGCATAATTTTCTGAGTTACCTACAGAGAATTAGACCCAGATTCGTGACAGCAAAGAAATCTGTTTCTGCGCAGTAATCCAAATCTAGTATCAACCTTCGATTAGAGGCTTCACTTGGCACAACAAAACACAAAACTAAGATAAGGAGAGGTTGCTACAGTAGTAAACAACTTCCAAGACACAAATATAAAACAAATTACTGTAGCAAAATAACACATGGGCTATCTCCCAAGAAGTTCTTTCCTTTATAGCCATTAAGATAGGCTCAGCAGTTTTAATGATGCACTCGTAAGAAATAGTATTCGAAACAAAAGAGAGCATCAAGAGGCAAACCCAAAACAAGTTTAAGCCTAACATGCTTCCTATGCATAGGAATCTTGTACACAAATAAATTCATGAAGAACAAAGTGACAAGCATAAGAAGATAAAACAAGAATAACTTCAAAATTTTAAGCACATAGAGAGGTGTTTTAGCACCATGAAAATTTCTACAACCATGTTTTCCTCTCTCATAATAATTTTCAGTAGCTTCATGAACAAACTCAACAATATAGCTATCACATGCAGCATACTTTTCATGATTTCCAAACACATAATTTTTATCAAGTTCAAGAATAGTGGAATTAAAACTTTCAAACTTACTTTTATTAATAATATAACAAGGTAGTTGATCAATCTCAATAGATATGGGACTCATAGAATAAGTCAAGAACTCTCCAATCCCATTTTCATTAGTAGCACAATTAATATTATCAAGTAACATAGGACCATCATCTAGAGCTTTATCATAAACATTTGCCAAGCAAAATTCTTTAGTACCATGCATTTCGACATCAGGCACAAACAAAGCGTTATCATAAGATTTATCAAAGTAGCATGGATTATCATATATAACAGTAGCATAATCATTCTCACAAGTATTACTCATAGGTACTATTTCAAGAGAATCCACAGGAACATAACATTCAACCTCGTCTGGTAGGCATGGAGGACAATCAAATAATGTAAGAGATAAAGAGTTACTCTCATTAGAAGGTTGGTATGGGTAGCTAATCCATTCTTCCTCCTTTTGTTCGTCGCTCTCCTCTTCTTTTTCATCCAATGAGCTTTCAGGTTCATCAATTTCCTCCTCTTTTTCATCCAATGAGCTTTCAGGTTCATCAATTTCTTCTTCCGCAGGTTCCTGCAAATTGTGAGTGCATTCTTGTGCATTAATGTGTCTCTCTTTATAATCAAGGATATAAGGATTCCTACTGTAGCATTCTATGCAAGAATTAAGGATAGTAGAGACATAATCTTTAAGGCCCTTACAAACAACACAAGTTTCATAATTCTCAACCATGAAGGATTCTATCTCGGAGGCTCCCATAAATAAGACAAATTGTTCTACCTCCTCGAACCCATAATGAATATAGCAATTCCGATTATAGTTCTTAATTAAAAATTCCTCACTAAAGCCACATTGAAATTTAAGATGTTTAGTATCCTGTTGAGAGCAACAGTTTATATCATGGCGTTCAAGCAAGATTTTAGCAATTGTATTGAATTTTTCTATCATAGCACTCATTATTTTACAAGTTCTTGATTCTCTATAACAATTATAACATTCTATAAGCTCCAAGTAGGTTGTTGGTTCTCCCATAACAGCAGTTTTTAATTTTTTGGTTTTTCAATTTTTTTATGGATTTTTGGGTATATGAGGAAAGTAAAACAAAACTGAAATAAACTAGACAAAAGTAAAATAAGCAAACTAATACTAGACAGAAATAAACTAAGCACAAATAAACTAGACAAAAGTAAACTAAGCAAAACAAAATAAAATAAAATAGAGAGAGATGTAGAGTGTACTCCCCAGGTGAACTTATGAGTAGAGCTATGCCTCCCCGGCAACGGCGCCAGAAAATAGTCTTGATGACCCACAAGTATAGGGGATCGCAACAGTCTTCGAGGGAAGTATTACCTAATTTATTGATTCGACACAAGGGGAGACAAAGAATACTTATAAGCCTTAACAACTGAGTTGTCAATTCAGCTGCACCTGGAAAAACACTAGTAACAGGGGTGATGTGAAAGTAGCAGTAATATGAGAGCAGTAGTAACAAGTAATACGACAGCAGTGAATAGTAATATGAGAGCAATGGCACCGAGAAAACAGTTGACATGTAGAACGAGTATATGATGATGAAAAATGGACCGGGGTTCCCGGCTATCTACACTAGTGGTAACTCTCCAATAACAAGTGTTGGGTGAACAAATTACGATCGGGCAATTGATAGGATTGAAATAGCATTAAGACAGAATATCAAGATCATTAATCATGTAGGCATGTTTTCCAATAATAGTCGTACGTGCTCGCAATGAGAAACTTGCACAACATCTTTTGTCCTACCAGCCGGTGGCGGCCGGGCCTCAAGGGAAACTACTGGATATTAAGGTACTCCTTTTAATAGAGTACCGGAGCAAAGCATTAACACTTGGTGAAAACATGTGATCCTCACATCACCGCCATCCCCTCCGGTTGTCCCGATTTCTGTCACTTCGGGGCCTTTGGTTCCGGACGGTGACATGTGCATACAACTTGTAGATACAATCTAAGCAATAAGTATAGAGCTCAAATCTAAGATCATGCCACTCGGGCCCTAGTGACAAGCATTAAGCATAACAAGATTGCAGCAACAATAACTTCATAAACTTTGTAGATAGACAATCATAACGTAACAATCCATCGGATCCCGATAAAACACAACACCGATTACATCAGATGAATCTCAATCATGTAAGGCAGCTCATGAGATCATTGTATTGAAGTACATGGGGGAGAGAATACCAACTAGCTACAGCTAGAACCCGTAGTCCATGGGGGAACTACTCACGGAGCATGATGGAGGCGATGGCGTTGATGGAGATGGCTTCCGGGGCACTTCCCCGTCCGCGGAGGTGCCGGGACAGAGACTTCGTCCCCCGAATTGGAGTTTCGCGATGGTGGCGGCGCCCACGGAGTCTTTCTCGGAGTTTCGTCAAGAGTTTTGGTGTTTTTAGGTCGAAAGGGATTTTATAGGCGAAGAGGCGGCGCAGGGGGCACTCGGGGCGCCACACCACGAGCCGGCGCGGGCCCGGGCCAGGCCGCGCCGCCCTATGGTGTGGTGGCCCTCTGGCCCCTCTCCGACTCTTCTTCGGTGTTACGGACGCTTCCGGGAAAAATAGGAGGTTTGGTCTTCGTTTCGTCGAATTCCGAGAATATTGCCCGAACAGCCTTTCCGGAACCAAAAACGAGCAGAAACAGGAACTGGCACTGTGGCATCTTGTTAATAGGTTAGTTCCGGAAAATGCATGAAATCATCATAAAGTGCAAGCAAAACATGTAAGTACTGTCATAAAACAAGCATGGAACGACAGAAATTATGGATACGTCGGGGACGTATCAGTCTGCATCTACACACTCGTGCTACTCCGGGTGAAATCCTAGATCTGGGTCTCACGAATCGGACGATGGTGGCGCGCCTTGCGTCGTTCTACCTCTTGGGCATCGTTTTTGGAGCAGCTGCTGGACTACCGCATTGTTGGCGCTGAGTCTCGGTGGCATGGTGTTGCAGGGTATCGACGACGGATGCGGGATGATGTATGCATGCATGATGGTGGAGCCGTTTGGCGTCATGGTGGCATCGATGACAGGTCTTGCAAGGTTAATGCGATGATCTGTCTTGAAGATGGAGTCGAGGAAGACGACGGTAGCAACTTCTGTGGCGTGTGTGTTGGCGTGCGCTGAAAGTCTGCTTGACTGGATGTGCTTCTCACCTTCTATTGGGCGGTTTGGGAAGACATTTGGTTTTTTTGGATGATGTGAGTTGGTGTATTGTCACCCCCTTCATCTCACTGTAGGTTTAGTGATGTGGCTTCGAGTTTGATCTTTTGTATTGTTCTTGTAAAGTTTTGTGAATAATCTAATAAAAATCCGTGTGCATCCTTTGGGATGCAGAAGTTGGAGCGATATTCCCTCATTTCGAAAAAAAATTAATTGTTATATCTTAGCAGCCCAGTCAGTTCAAATTTTGCGCAGATTGTGCCTTTGGTATCCAAAGTTGTTACTCCAGAGTTTTTGATAATTAGAAAAATATGAACTATCTGTTTTGATGTCTATTCTGGCCAAATAAACAACAGTAGTATTAGTACTGCAGTAAGGTCTTCCCTGCATGGCCTTTTAATTCTCCTGCCAGATTGATTTCTTGATTGTCTTAGTGCTGCTTCCTTTGTCACAATTCACTGCATGGCATGTACTTGCGGTCTTGCAGAGCACAAAACAAATCTAAACTAGGAGCCAGAATTTACCATATGGTGGTCAATCTGTTAAAGGTATCATGCAACTTAGTACTCTATATGAATGGTAGTTCAATCCAATATCATGGTGATGGAAATGTTGCTTTTTCGTGTAGGTACGTAACTGTTTCATGCCTAGAAGACATAGTGTGGGAAGAGTGTCGCCGGTAATCTTGCTGGACATAAGAGCATGTCTAACAGAGCCTTCAAACTTGCAACCCTCAAAACCAGTTTGAGGGCCGAGAAATTGTGATTTTGAAGGCCGAAAACAGCCGGCGCAGATCTGCGCCCCGGCCTTCAAATCCTCAAAACTGGACAGCAACATAATCACTTCAAATTTGCAAATAATCATGATCACAAACATGAAACAAACTTGCAAATCATCATCATCACATAGTAAAATCCCATGGAAATCGTAGCAAAATATACAACGTGCAAATGATCATCATCACATAGTCATCGGAGACATCATTTGCCAAACATAAAACATACGAACAACTTCAAGCATCGGTGAAGTTGTCCACACCTCCATCACCTCCACCACTCACCGGAGACTCACCTCGGAGAGTAGACGACGCACCACGCAGTAGCCTCTTCCTCTCGGCGATGTTCTCCTTGTACTCCTTCCACCACTCCAATTGCTCTTCATCCATGTCCTTTTTAGACATCATCATGTGCTCCTTCTCCTCGGCCATGAGCTCCTTCCATGCTTTTGCTTCCTTGAGCTTGATCATCCTCTCCTCCAAGTCGGCCTTGCGCTTGGCATCTTCTCTCCTTGCTTCCAATTGTGCAAGTTTCACCTCTTTCTTTCTCTCGGTGTTAATAAGCTTTGCCTCCAATGCCTTCGCCGCCAATGCCTCCTTTGACTTGATCATTTGATCAATCTTTTCCTTCAAGCTTGATGCCTCCGCTTCCAACTTCATCCTCTCTTTTGCCTTCTTGGTTCCCTCGGGCTTGTCACGGTTTCTTCCTTCTTCATCACTATCATCCATTTTGAGCATATCCGATTTCTTCGGTGCACTCTCTTGATCCCTCAATTTCCATTTGTCACGATGTTGGAGCAATGCCTAACAATGCTTGAATGGGAAGGATTTTCCCTTGGAACCGGCCATGTCCTTGTACCTCAAGTCGGCATATTTCTCCTAAGACATGAACCGACAAGTAAATATAGCATGAACCAACAAGTAAATAAAGCATGATATTTGTACTCACATAATCACTCTCAAGACAACCACTTGTTGGTTGATCCCTCACTTGGTCCATAGCCGCACTCCAACGAGCACAAGCGGGCTTCATCAAGTCCCACCGGCCTTGAAGCGATCGGTAAGAACGAGCTCTCAATGTGGCAGTCTTGGGTTTGAGCTTGCAATACATGTCCTCAATGCGTTGCCAATAACGTTTCCCGGTTTGATCGGTGCCGGTGACCGCATCCAAGCCCACTTGCGACCAAGCCTTCACCAAAAGGACATCCTCAACCTCCGTGTAGTTCGCAGTGCGAATTGGCCTTCGAGCACCACCTCCCGCTTCAAACATTTCCTCTCCAATCTCGGTGACATCGTCATCTTCATCTTCCTCCTCCTCCTCCTCCACACTGGCCTCCTCAACCGCCGGCTCCTCAACATGGTAGTCGAAGGAATCAAGTGGAGGATCCCCGATGTTCACCTCCGCGTCGTTGAGCAATGCACTAAATGACACGGTTGGGGCGGACATTTCATCGAGCACGTCGGTGGCGATTGGCGGCGTTGGACCGGGCGTGCTCGCCGGTGGCGGTGGTGGTGGCGGGTCCGCCCCCTTCTTCCTCCTTGCGAGCTGCTTCTCCTTGCGCGCGGCAGCCGGCTTGGGGGCGGGGGCGTGCCGGCCGGTTTCGCCGCTTCCCGGCCGGTTTGGCCTTCTTGGGGGCAGGGACGGGGGCGGGCGGCACGGAGGGGGTCGCCGGCAGGAGGTGGGTGCCCGTCGCCTCTGTTTTTGCCCGACGTGGGTCGCGGCGACCATCGTCGCCACCGCGGCATCGGTCGAGGCGCAGGGCGGGACCGGGGCGGGGCCGGGGGCGGGCGCGAGCGCGTTGGGGGCGGGGCCGGGGGCGGGCGGCGCGGAGAGGGTCGTCGGGGGCTGGCCGGCCTCCATGGCCGGCGGCGGGGACGGCGGCGGGCACCGGCGGCGCGGACGGAAGGGGGGCGGGGGCGGGAGCAGTTGGGAAAAATCCCTCGCGCGCGTGGGGTTTGACCGGGTGAGGGCTCGACCTGGAAATTTGCTACGAACCCTCACTGCTGCAAGTTGGGGGTCCAAGTTGAGGGTTCGGCTTGCAAATTTTTTTGTGGGTTTGCAGTTTTGAGGGCTCTGATCTGCGCCGTTTTTTTGTCTCAACCCTTAAACTGGCAGTTATTTTGAGGATTTGACCAGTTTGATGGTTCTGTTAGACATGCTCTAAGCAGCTATAGCGCTATTTGAAGTAAGCTGTTCATGCCTACAAGGTTTTGTCTAGTTTTGGCCAATGCCCACAACCAATCACCTTGCAAGAAGTGTCAAGTCAATGGAGCACACTTTATGCTTTGAGATAAAAAAAAGTTATCTGGTCTACCAATTAATAGGTACCATTCACGAAAACACAAATATTCTACTCCATCCGTTTCATAGAGGATGTCTTAAAAGAGCATCTCCAGTCGCGTCCCCCAAAGCATCCCCAAACGGCGCCGAATCGAGCGTTTGGGGGACGAGTTTTGTTCGTACCGCG
The DNA here is from genome assembly GCF_022539505.1 of Lolium rigidum. Lineage (NCBI taxonomy): Eukaryota > Viridiplantae > Streptophyta > Magnoliopsida > Poales > Poaceae > Lolium > Lolium rigidum. The sequence continues at coordinate 4,905,571 of NC_061514.1, read as the reverse complement.
TTTGGTTAGCCGCGTCCCCCAAATGTTGTCTCCAATCAGAAATTCAAATAGTTTGCATTCAAAAGAGATCGTTCCTGCCAAAGTCGTCGCGATCAGAGTAGCAGTGATCAAAGTACTAGGCGCGCGATCATATTACAGGCCGACGCAAGAATTAGAAGAAGGAGAAGGGGTTGGGCGACGCCGACACTGACGGCGCATCCTGATTCGACGTAGGCCCGTCGATCACGATGAACTCGTCGTGATCTTCCTGGTGTGCATGCTCCGTCTCCGACGCTGAGGCAGAGGCCGACGCATGTGTAGTAGCCGATGCTGTGGCAGACGCGTTTTCGGCTCTTGCTCTGGGGGTGGGGTTGCTACCACTGCCTCTGCGGCTAGTGAACGGGGCACCGTCCGGACCAGGTCCTAGCTCGCGCTGGGTAGCTTGCTCGTACGCCGGGGAGTAGAACATGGCTTTGGGTTTGAAGCCGTCATGCGGCAACGCATCCTCGTACCACGGCGACAAGTTTGGCGTCACGCACCCTGGAGTGGCGGAGGGGCCGTTGACATAGGCATCCCCAATGGGCCTGCCGAAGATGGTACTCGGGGTCTACTGAAGGCCCATGACTCGAAGAATACGAGCTCGGAAGCCCAATTAATTGTCGATATGGAAAGATAGAATTGTATTAGGAATAGAAGACTTGTAACCTATACGGGATGAACTCGAAGAGTCTCCCAGAGTTTGTAACTTGTACAATACGAAACCCTCGGCTCCGCCTCCTATATAAGGGGGAGTCGAGGGACGAAGAAAGGATCGATTTCATTATCAACACAACCCTAGTTTTCTAGCAGTCGAGTACTTTTCCGGCTGAAACCCTCGAGATCTACTTGCCCTCTACTTCCACGAAAACCCTAGTCTACAATCCGTAGGCATTGACAAGTCGATACCTTGTCAATTGGCGCCGTCTGTGGGGATTAGAGGCGTCAAGAAGCTGATCTCGATGTCACGTTCAACATCGTCGACATCTTCGGTGGCAAGCAATGCGATGGATGAAGGTAAACAAATCAAAACTGGTCCCGTCGATTTAGAACCGGATGTCGACGGAGACACCACTCGCAGAATGTACGCCGACACCGACGTACTCCATGGGCTCGCGTTGTTGGCAGCGATACACCCGGCCAGCGCCTGCTGGTGCGCGCGCGCCGCCAACGACTTCTTCTCCAGTTGCGCCGCCCTCCGTTCTTTCCGCTCCGCCGTCGACATCTTCCGGCGCCGACAGTCTTGATGCCACTGATCATCGGTCCAGCTTTCCGGCTTCTTCTTCGGAGTCGGCGCCTTCCGCGGCTTCGCGAACGGCGCCTTCGCCCCTTTCGTCTCATTGCCCGGCGGCTTCTTGGTCCCTTTCTTGGACTTTTTTTTTGGGGGTTGTCGGCGGCGCCATGGATGGGGAGAGGGTAGCGGCGGCGTGAGTAACAACGTAGCGATGGCGGGAGGGAGAAATAAATCGGCGGGATAGGTCAAATGTGTTGGGATAGCAGAAATGCGCGGCGGGAGAGGCACGATGTGGCGGGAGAGGCGCGATTTGGCGGGAGATGGAGATGAATTTTTCCTGTACCGCTAATGCGTCGGTCCCGCCACGCCTCGCCTCGCTTTTCGGTGTGTCCGGCGTCCCCGGAGTGTCCCATGTGGGGCTGATACGGGCTCGGGGCGCCCGACACCGTATCGGGCCGCGCCGGACAAAAAAAAGATTTGACGCGGTTGAGAATGTTTTTTTGTTCGGCGCGCCCTTTGGGGACGCGACTGGAGTGCTCTAAATTTGTCTAATGTAGAGACAAATCTGAGATATCCTTTATGGGATGGAGAGAGTAGCAAAGTAGGTAGTTCATTCCATTCCGAATTAGTTGTGGGTAGCTTTTAGGCTAATCTTAAAACATGTAATTCCAAATGATCCTGAAACTGCACTTAGTGTCTTAGTAGTATATTTTTTAAAGGTAAATGACGAATTTATCATCGGAAAGATGCAGCCTAAGATCCCACACCCGGCCTTCTGTATAGTAAAGGTGCACACAGCCAAAATACAATACTTTATACTTGGAAGATGGTAAATGATGATTATCTCTAAGGTCAAGGTGCATCAATCCTGGGTGACTAGCTCTTATAAAATACTTGAGTGAAATAATACAATATAGTGTTTAGATGATCTGCAGGCCATCACTTGTCGTGGCTGTCATGAGGTTTTGAGAAGACGCGACGAACTTGGAGCATGCCTTCTTAAGCCCATCACAACCATGTTGTTCAGCAAATGCCAACATAAGTGGCACCGTAGTATTGTTGATACGGTCGCACAACATGTTTGTGCAAATCAACTTCAGCCTCTCGAGATTATATCTTCCCGCCACCACAAATAAATGCTGAGCCATCTCCATGATGACACCGTCATCGATACTAGGCAACGTGTCAGTGTAGATGAAGTGGAGCATCATCTTGAATACCTTGGCTTCCATGTCGTTGATCTGTATAAGCGTTGCATCATTCTCCTTGGCCGGACCAAAGAGCTGTGCCATGAACACCGACGAGCGAGCGGCGAGCAAGCGGCTATGCGCGGCAAACATCTCTCCACCGACCTCGAAAGTTATGTCCGCCCCCACACCGGTTTCCAGCATACGACGGAACTGATGAAGCATGTCAGGAGGTGGCACTGTGACGAGCTGTGTTGTGGGCTGCACGCGGATCTCCTTGGCGACAGTGACATCGCATCTTATACGGAAACAGTCATCTTTAAGATACGCCGAGTTCTCCAATTCCTCCCTTCTAATGAATCTTGGAAATTCAGTTATGTGGCCTTGGGCTGTCGTGTACTCTGGCACCGGTTCACCCAGCTGATCCAGCAGACTAAACCTGCAACTTACCTCGACGTTGGTAGCATCTGTGTTGTGAAGAAGTAGATAAATAGATATGCAATCGTCGGAAAATGAATCGTGGCCATCAGGGTAGTATATAATTTTCCAGGTATGCCCTCCAACGCTGAATATGCCGGATGGAATGCCCCGACGAACGCCGAGCCCAACGGTATTTGAATATCCCTGGACTGTGAGCACGTGCGATCCGGATTCAGCTTCGGCGACAATGGTAGATGATGTGTGCGTTGGTGTGGCAAGGGTAGTCTCGGAAGAGCTAAGCACATCCGGTGGAGTATCATCGACATTGGCGACTAGGTCTTCTAGAATATTTGGCTCAGTGGACTTGAGGTTCTCAAATGCATCACTCCCTACGATCGCCATGAGGTTTTGGAGAGACGCGAGGAACTGGAAGCAAGCCTTCTTAAGCGCGAGACAACCATGCTGCTTAGCAAATGCCAATGCAGCTGCCGCCGTGCTTGTGCTAATGTTATTGCACAATATGCTCTCGCATATCATCTTGAGCTTGTCGAGGTTGTACCTCTCTGCCGCGGCGAACAACATCCCAATTGTTTCGTCATCGTCATCATCAATGGTGGGCGACGAGTCGGTGTAGATAAAGTGGAGCATAGCCTTGAAAACCCTTGGCTCCATGTCGCTGATCGACACGCTCGTTGCAGCATCGGAAAGAAACTGCGCCATGAACACCGAGGACCTAGCGGCCAGCACGCACCAGTGAGCCGCAAACGTCTCTCCGCCGACCTCGAAGGTCACGTCCGCGGCCTCGCCGGTCTTGAGGATGCGGCCAAGCTGCTCAGGCATGCCAGAGGGTGGCGCCGTGGCGTCCTCGGTGCGGATGTTGGTGACGTCGACCTCACATCTGGCACTGAAACAGTCATCTCTAAGATACGGCGAATTCTCCAGTACGCTCCTTCTGATGAATGTTGTAGACACGGTTCCGTCTCCTTGAGCGACGCACGTACGTGTACGGTATGGTTTAGTGTATTCTGGCACCGGTTTGCCGAGGTGATCGAGTAAACTGAACTTGCATCTTATCTTGACGACGTTGGTTGCATCGGTGTGGGTGTGACGAAGCATTATACCAATGGATATGCAATCGCTTCTTGATATGCTGAAACCATGGGGGAAGTATGCCATTACCCAGCTATGCCCTCCGACCCTGAAACTGCCCGACTGGATGTACTCGCCAACGCCGTGTCCAGTGGTATGGGAGTATCCCCGGACTGAGAGCACGTGCGACCCGGAAACAACGTCGGTAACGATGGTCGATGCTGTGTGCGCCGGCATAGCGCCGCCGGCGAGGACTGCAGGTTCGGAAGAGTTGAACATACTACGAGCTACAGTCGCGTCGGGCCAACAGCAGCCGGATGGATTTAATATGAACTGTCGGTGCTAGTTTCTGAGGAGAAACACGTACGAGCAACCAAGCTATGTGATGGCATCTTATCAGAGTCAATCTGAAAGATTCTACCGAAGCCTACTCGTATGCGACCTCCTGTCCGGCAAAACGGCAGAAGGAAGCAATTTTCTTTAGAGGAAACAAAACGAAAAGAAACTAAACAGTACTTAGACATCTTGAGGACTAGTTAAGCGGTTGCATCCAAGTAGAGTTCGGTAATGTTTTTGAGTTTGATTCTGAATAGGACAATATATAACATGTGTACTACAGTATTAATATACATCAGAAAAGTTGAAAATTTCATAGCTTAATTTCTCGTCTAGGTGTTCCTCGCAAAAAGCTGTTATCGATCCCTAACGATTCAGTCCACCCCGCTGCTGGTAGGTAGACGACCACACATATGTTTAGCTCTTCCGAGTCCGTCCTTGCCGGCGGCGACACTCCGGCTCACACGGCATCGACCATTGTCGCCGAAACCTTGTCAGGTTCGCACGTGCTCATAGTCCGGGGATACTCCGTCACCGTTGGGCTCGGCGTCGACAAGATCCTCCTATCAGGTAGTTTCAGCGTCGGAGGGCATACCTGGAATATGCTGTACTGCCCTCATGGTCACGACCCACATGGAGATTGGATATCCGTGGGTCTAAATCTTTGTCACACCGCCGCCGCGAACTTCAAGATAAGATGCACGTTTAGCATACTGGATGATTTCGGCGAACCGGTGCCAAGATACACAACAGAGTGCCGGACGGCCACATGCTTTGACAAAGGAGAAGTAATGTCGTTTCCAACATTCATCAAAAGGGCCGAGCTGGAGGAGTCTCTGTATCTCAAAGACGATTGTTTCAGTGTCAAATGTGATCTCATAGTCACCAAGATCCGCACGGAGGACATAGCGCAGTTCGTCATGGTGCCACCTTCTGACATGCATGAGCGATTTGACCGTATACTCCAGACCGGGGAGCTGGCGGATGTGACTTTAGAGGTTTCCGGCGAGACGTTTGCCGCGCATTGGTGTTTGCTGGCCGCTCGGTCTCCTGTGTTAATGGAGCAGCTCCTTCCCATGAAGCAGGGCGTCAACCCACGTGTACAGATAAATGACATGGAGTCGAAGGTTTTCCATGTCATGCTCCGGTTTATCTATACCGACTCGTTACCCGATCTGGATGCCGGTGAAACCATGGAGATGGCTCAAAGCCTGTTTATCGCGGCATGTAGGTATAACCTTGAGAAGCTCAAGTTGATCTGCGAGAACTTATTGTGCAACTGCATCGACACAAGCAAGGTTGCATCTGCATTATTATTTGCTGAGCAAAATGGTTGTCTTGGGCTTAAGAAAGCATGCTTCAAGTTCCTTGCGTCTTTTGAAAATCTGAAAGAAATTATAGGAAGTGATGGCTTTGAGAAGCTCAAGACTAATGATCCAAATATTCTAGAGGAGTTAGTCGCCAATGTTAATGCTCCTTGACCATTTCCATTGGAAAGCGACAAACATATGGAAACTTTGCTAGCATTTATATTTTTAGTCTCAAAATAATATATGATGTTTGTTACATCTTTGGTAAGACATGCCATTTCATAAGGCACGGTAGTATGATGTGGAAGCACTTTAGGATGAAGGAACCACATTCTACAAGTGTACTTGAGAAGGTACCTAGTTTGGCCATTCAGCAACTCTAAATACATAGATTTCACCGAAAAGGATCTAGAAGTTGTTAAACCCCATCTAAAGGTATCCTAACTATCAGTTAAGTCAATGCTCATTAATCTTTGTACTAAATGTAACCATCTAGCCCATTTGGTTCTTGTAGAAGCTTTATTTAGAAGAGTTTGTGCCAAGATGTGTGTCAGTGAAACTTCTTTTCGTTGAGCAATGTTATTATAAAAAAATGGATATTGATGTGCTAGTGGCATATCTTCTAACCACGATGTCCTCCTTGAACCTTGTGGTTTGTCCCTTGTCTATTGGAAACAACCCTTTGGAGAGCAACTCCTCCTTGACTCTCATAAAGAATTTCCAAAAAATGTGGAATCCGTGGGTTTAGATTTCACTTAGTGTAAATTTTATGAGCAAAGATATTTGTTATGCAGCAGCTTTCGCCACACTCCTTCCTCGTTTAAGATTTTAAGTATGCACTTGCCGAGTAAACATTTTTTTAATCTTTAGAACCCCTATTCCTAGACCCCCTTGGTCTTTTGGTCAACAAATGATATTCCACTTAGCTAAACGATAATTTCTTTTGTGCCCATTGCTTTGCCAAAAGAAACACGATCCAAATAATTTTAATCATCTCCTGTGTATCCATTCAGGTATTTACAAGAAGGATATGGTGAACATCGGCAAACTAGTTAAGAATGGGTTAATTGATACTATGCGATCTCCATAAGATAATAATTTTCCATCCAGCATGCCATTTTTTCTCCAAACGAATTTCAATAGGTTTCCATTTTTCAATCTGTAGCTTCTAAAATGGATTGGAAATCCCATGTATCTGAAAGGGAGACAGCATGATTGCACCCAAACAATTCTTTATATTGATCATCCACTTCATTTGCTATCCCAAAAGCAGAAAAAATCACTAACATAAAAAATCACTCTTGTCGAAGTTAGTCTTTAAGCCAGAAAGTTACTACAAAATGCAAAGAATTGTCGTCATATTTAGGTCTTTTTATATTATGGTCCATCAAAAGGATTGTACAGTATCATTCTCATATTGAAGGATGGAAACACCTCCCTCCGTTAAATGAGGGATGGGGTCATGCCATCCTCTTTTGCTCTAGCAATTAGGATAGGCAACAACAATCAATCACTATATTAAACAGAATTGGAGAGAGAGGGTCACCCTGTCTCAGAACTTTTTTAGTTTGAAAATAATGACAATGTTGACGTGGATACCCACACTACCTTTTATGAACAAAATGGTCTATCTAGTCACATCATTTAAGATCAAAACCTTTCATACCAAGAGCATGTTGGAAAAAAGTAGTCCATTTAACTTTATAATAAGACTTTTTAAAGTCGATTTTTAGTAGAACTACATCTAATTTCTTCCTATGAAGTTCGTGAATGGTTTTCATAAAGAACCACAACTCCTTCTAGGATGCGGCGCCCGGGCATAAAAGCCGTATGAGTTGGCCGCTGTTACACCATTAGTGCCCACTTAAATAAATTTGACGCTTACATTAAAGATGATAAATGAGACAATTTTGCTAAATCTGAATTCTTGCTTTTTTTGGGGTAGGAGAATTATTGTGCGAAAATTCAAGTGAAACAGGGGCAGCTCCCACCGCTGAATTCTTTAATACGGAGCCATTAAATGTCCTTTTACAATGTCCCAACACTTCTGTTCGAGTTCAGTTGGAAACTCATCTGATCCTAATGATTTATTCTTTTTCATTTGCATTATGACGTTGAACACACTTTTTTTGACGATCAAAAGCAGGAGCTCTGCCATTTCAAGAGGGAAACTGTTAACTGAGATAAATATCTGCCAAAGAAAGATTACACAAGCAAGGTGAGAACTTGCTAGCTAACTCAAAAAATTGAACTCTCGCAAACTAACTCAACGACAACTCTAGCACTAATAAACTTGGACCCGAAAACCCTCCTATTACGCTATTTCCACAGATTCCACGCAACATAGACCGCCGCTGTGGCTTGCGCTCTTGACGCCTTCAGCTTATGCAACTTCCAGATCATACTCCACCAATTTAGAATAGAGGAAGAATTAGCCCCAATGTTAGCTGCCTGAGAAAAGGCAGATGACAATTGTTGCCAGACTTCCTTCACGTATGGGCAATTGACAATGATGTGAGACGCCGACTCAGCCACTAGATCGCAGAAAACACACTGATCTTGCGACAGTAAAACCTCTCCGCTACGTCAGTCTCTAGCATAGAAAAAAATTTGGGGCCGGTGCCCCAACAAAACTCTTGTAATAGTTTGTGATATAGTATACTTAAGATTCTCCTGTTCTACAATTGTATCTTCAATTAGTCTAGTTGGAAGATATTCTTCTTTCTATATTTTCCATTCAAAATGAGGTGAAAGTACTTTGTGTTGTCATAGTGTAAAAAAGCTATACTTCCCTATGAGCTTCAAATAGGAGGCCCCGTCGATCTGGCCGCAGCCGGAAACGATCCAACCTCCTCTAGTTGGTAGCCCGGGGCTTTCTAGCTGTCCTGAGTCCCAGAATACTAGTCGAGGCATTGAAATCATGTAGAACTAGGACCTGACTCTGCAAACGAATCGGATGCGGATTAGTTTCCAAGTGCCAATCGGTGTATGTATGTGTACCATAAATACATCGGAGAAGATTGTAAATCACATACCTTCGTTTCTCCTGCGTGTACGCGTCCCTCGGCCGAAGTCGCTAGCACTCTATTCCAGCTATTCGATCCATTGATCCCACTAGACGGCCGGATATGCCTAGCTCTTCGGAGCCTGTCCCTGACGACAACGGCGACACGCCCACGCCGGCGCATACGGCTTCCACCATTGTCGCCGAAGGTGTGTCCGGGTCGCACGTCCTCACGGTTCAGGGATACTCCCACACCATTGGGCTCGGCTTCTCCGGTCCTATTCCGTCCAGCTTATTCAGCCTCGGAGGCCACACCTGGCAACTCGGGTACTACCCTGATGGCATCAACACAAACGACGTCGACTGGATATCTGTTTCTCTCTCGCTTCATCACGCCGAGTCTACCTACACCGAAGCCAAGGTAAGGTGCAGGTTTAGCCTGCTGGACCAGGCGGGCGAACCGGTGCCAGAATACACCACGCTGTACCAGGCACGAAAATGCCATCTCCATGGACACGGCATCAAGTCTCATAGATTCATCAAAAGGGAGGAACTCGAGAGCTCGCCTTACCTTAAACACGACCGTTTCAGCATCAGATGTGATCTCAGCGTCACCAAGGAGATCCGCACGCAGCCCGGCACCGCGACGCCATGCGTCGTCACCACGCTGCCGCCTTCTTCCGGCATGGCTCATCAGCTCGGCCGTACCCTGGAGACCGGCGAGGGCGCGGACGTCACTTTCGAGGTCGGTGGGGAGACCTTCGCCGCGCATCGGCCATTGCTCGCCGCTCGGTCCTCGGTGTTCACGGCGCAGCTCTTCGGCCCCATGAAGGACAACGGCGCGACGTGTATACGGATTGATGACATGGAACCCAAGGTGTTCAAGATGATGCTCCACTTCATCTACACCGACACGTTGCCTAGTAGTACTACAGATGACTGCGAAGTCGTCGAGATGGCTCAACATCTGTTTGTGGCGGCGGATAGGTATAACCTCGAGAGGCTAAAGCTGGTTTGCCAGAACACCCTGTGCACCTACATGGACGCAAGAACGGTGGCAACTACCTTGGCACTTGCTGAACAACATGGCTGTGACGAGCTTAAGGAGGCATGCCACAAGTTCCTCGCCTCATTCCAGAATTTAAAGGCGGTCATAGCCACTGATGGATTCAAGCATCTCAAGACAATTCGCCCCAATATTCTACAGGAGCTACTCCATCTTCAGGTGGCTGATGCTCCTTTACCTTAATTTGTACTCCCTCCGTTCCTTTCTATAATGCCTATTGTTTTTTCGCTTTTGTTTCAGAATATAAGAGGAAAACTGTGTTTTTTTGCAAATAACCCCTTCCACCGATATGTTCCCGTCCAGAAAATCTGGAACAAATCTGTTCACGTTGAGAAAATCTGGTATGCAATCACGAAGAGAAAATCTGGAACTGGAACGATTCTGTTTACGTAGACTATGTTCCCATCCTAAATACGTGGACCAATCTGGTCTCGCACGCCTCATCTCTCTCCACTTCTAACGTCAGTTAAGGAAACAACAAATATAGATCACGTGAGATCAGGAGGGTGTAGTCTTTGTAAAAGTAGCCTTGATCTGTACGTGGGAGTAGATCACACGCGCGTTGGTTAATGCAAGTGTATTTCTCACGGAACGGCAGCGTACTTTCTCGCGAGGGAGCAGATCACGTCTTGGATCTGTTTCCAGTTTCCTTTTTTCTCTCAAATAGCGCTAGGGGGTTTTGTGTCAATAAATTTGTTTGCGCTAATTTCCGTGCTAAAAAACAATAGGCACTACAGAAAGGAACGGAGGGAGTAGCTAGCAATACTGGACACTCCCTTGTTTTTTTTTTTTTGGAAGAGACTGGATTGTGTAAACAAATTTGTATAGATGACATATGACCATGCTTTTGGGTGAAATTTGCATACATAAACTTCATCGAATGATGTACTATCATGCTTTTTTTATGCTCTGTGCAATTTAGCCATGAGACGTGCTAACTTATAAAACGTGACACCAAACTAATGAACTGACAACGCCAACAACCAAAGGCGCAGCAAGGCGCCTGTTTCCTTCTACTTCCCTTCTACCCTCCAATAATGGCGCTTGCAGTGCGGCACTACAACTATGTTTTGCTTCTATGTACCCAACGTGAACATAACCAGAAGATGTTTGAACTATGTCTGCCCTTGTGAAATTATTACATGAGGCAAACCTTGCACATTTTAACCACTTCAATTACTGTGATGGTGCATCACACATGTCCTAGAAGGCAAGAGCTGCCACCAAGGCTTGCCTGAGGTAACAACTGTCCTGTGCGTGCGTCGCGAGATAAGTGCAACCACCTAGTCGTCCAGCTCGGCTTAGTTCGCACGACCTTCATGCAGATCTAACCTGCTGAGTGGCCTCCCTGCCAACATAGTTTGCAACACCACCATGTAATACAACTGAGCATTTAGTCTCACAACCAACAGTTGAAGCAATGTACTGAAGTTCTTGGTGGTAATATTTCAACTTCAGGGGTCTTGGTTATCAGATTCAGAGCCAACAGGCCATAGTTACTCCCTTGGCAAGAAAGTAAGGCAGATTGGGAGGCCCAGGAGATTTCCTTTACAAAAAAAAAGGCAAATCACCACGTAATGAAGAAAGGAAAGAAATCAGTTGACGCTAAACATAAAAATTAGCACAGCACCGCAGGCAAAAACTAACAGAGCTTGGGATCGCACCTTCGACATTGGAGCATCTAGTTTTAATGGTTTTCTTTGAGTTAATTGTTTTGGCAAATCCAGTCTACAATTACGTACAAGAGCCAACACACTATAACTTCTAACAAAGCTATATGTCTGGTGTTTCCCTGTTGCACAACCATGTTGCTCACCAAATGCCAACATAAGTGCCACCGTAATACTGTTGATACGGTCGCACAGCATGTTTGTGCAAATTAACTTCAGCCTCTCGAGATTATACCTGTTGAGTAACATATTGTATAGACATAGGTCCCCGTGTTTTCTCAGGGTTGTACCTGTAATTGTACATGTGTCCGCCTATATATATATGAGCAGCCGGCCCTATTGGTGCTGTGCAATCTCCAATAACCCTTCTACATGGTATCAGAGACCCTTCGGGTCCTGCCCTAGCCGCCGCCCTCCTCTTCCCTTGGGCGCCGCCGGCCACCCCTTCCAACCCTAGCCGCCGCCCCTCCTCCTCCCTAGGGCGCCGCCGGCCACCACCTCCATCCACCCTAGCCGCCGCCCCCTCCTCTCTAGGGCGCTGCCGGCCTCCACCACTCCCAACCCTAGCCGCCGCCCTTCTCATCTAGGGCACCGCCGGCCCTCACCACCACCACCGCTTCCGCCGTGGAGCGCTTCGACTCATCCGGCTCCGGTTTCTCCTCCGGCTCCGGCAGCAGCAACCCCTTCGCCGGCCCCTCCGTCGCCATCATCCGCGACATCCCCATCGCCGAGCGCGTGCCGCTGAAGCTCTCCACCACCGCTGCTAACTTCTTCCCGTGGAAGACGTACTTTGGGCTGCTCTTCCGCGAGTATGATCTCCTTGATCACGTCGACGGCACCATCGACCTCCTCGCCATGCCGCACGACCCCGAGTGGCTCGCCATCGACGCCACCATCATCCGCTGGTTCTACCAGACCGTCTCCAACGACATCTTTCGCACCGTCGTCCGCGACGGCGATTCCGCCCACACGGTCTGGGCTAAGATCACCGGCCTCTTCACCGACAACAAAATCCAGCGGGTCACCTTCCTCCAGCAGGAGTTCTTCGGCACCCACCAGAACGACTTGTCTCTCGATGACTACGCCCTCAAGCTGAAGAGTCTCTCCGATGAGCTCCGTGACTTGGAGTTCCCGATCGATGACAAGATCATGCTCTCCACCCTGTCGGCGGGTCTCGGCGAGGATCTCAGCAACGCCGCCTCCAACCTCACGCTCCTCACCACGCCCACCTTCGAGCAGGCCGTGGCGTACCTGCGCCTCGAGGAGCACCGCCTCAAGCACCTCCGGGCTCGGGCGGCCCACACCGCCATCGCCGCTGGCTTCTCCCGCGGCGCACAGACTCCCGCGCCCCTGCGCCTCGCCCCATGGGTCCGCCACCGGGTTTCCCCGCCGCCGCCCCGCCGCCGGGTTTCCCCGCCGCCGCCCCGCCGCCCGGTCCGACCGGACCGTGGACCAGTCAGTCCGGTCACCAGGCCGGCCAGACCGGCCCCTGGACTGGGCACGCCGGCGCCCGGCCGGCCGGACCGGTCCCTGGACCGGGCAGCCGGCCCCTCCTGGCGGTAGCCGCCGTGGCCGTCGTCGCCGTGGCGGTGGCAACGGTGGTGGCAACGGTGGCGCCAATGCCGCTGCCCCCGCGCCTCGTCCCCCGCAGTACACCGCCCCTCCGCCATGGATCGCCGGTCACAACCCGTGGACCGGGGTTGTTCACGCCTACTCCATGCCCGTGCCGCGCGCCCCTACCCGGGCATTATGGGGCCGCGTCCAGCCTCCCACCAGGCGTTCTACGCGGCGCCCCAGCCTGCCCCGGCCTACGCCGCCCCTCCGGGTGCGACCCCGTGGGATCCCGCGCTCCTGACCGCCCTCCAGAGCGCCCCCTCTGCTGGGGCGTATGGTGGCGGTGGCGACTGGTTCATGGACACCGGCGCCTCCGCGCATATGGCTGCGCATCCCGGTAACCTCTCCTTTTCCACACCCGCTTCCACTTCTTCTCGCATCATCGTTGGCAACGGTCATGCTCTTCCTATTACTCACACTGGTTCTGTCTCTTTTCCTTCCACCTCCACTCCTCTCTCTCTCCATAACGTCCTTGTTTCTCCTGACTTGATTAAAAATCTTGTTTCTGTTAAGTCTTTCTGTCGTGATAACCCTGTGACTGTGGAATTTGACGCCTTTGGTTTCTCTGTCAAGGATGGTCGTACCCGGATGCTCCTCCACCGATGTGACAGCCCCGGCGATCTCTACCCCGTTGGCGCGGCCTCCACCACCACCGGCCGCCCACTCACCCTCTCCGCCGGTGTCGACCTTTGGCACGCCCGTCTTGGTCATCCGAGCTCCGCCACTCTACGTCAAATAATGCAAGGCTTCTCCTTTACTTGTAATAAAACGGATGCCCACTCTTGTGAAGCATGTCGTCTAGGCAAACATGTTCGCCTTCCGTTTAGCTCGTCCTCCACGGTCGCGTCTTTTCCTTTTCAACTTATTCATAGTGATGTTTGGACCTCGCCGGTTCCGAGTAACTCTGGTTATAATTATTATCTTGCGATTCTTGATGATTACTCGCATTTTGTATGGACTTTTCCACTTCGCCGTAAGTCAGATGTTGCCCCCACCCTCACCACCTTCTTCGCCTTCGTCTCCACTCAGTTTGGTCGCCCCATTCACGCCTGACAAACCGACAACGGCAAGGAGTTCGACAACATCACCATTCGCTCACTTCTAGCCACCCACGGTGCCATCTTCCGCCTCACGTGTCCATACACTTCTTCACAGAATGGTCGTGCCGAACGGATGCTTCGTACCCTCAACGACTGCGTTCGCACCCTTCTGTTCCATGCCTCCATGCCCCCGCGATTCTGGCCGGATGCCCTTGCCACGGCGACTCTCCTCGTCAACATCCGCCCGTGTCGTGTGCGTTGGTCCTACACGCCGCATCATCTCCTTTACGGTGCGCCGCCCACCTATGATGACCTCCGCATCTTCGGCTGCCGGTGTTATCCTAACACTGCTGCCACCGCCATGCATAAGCTTGCGCCGCGCTCCCTTCCTTGTGTGTTTCTCGGCTACCCCGCCAACACCAAGGGTTACCGCTGTTACGACCCGGTCTCCCATCGTGTCCTCACTTCCCGGCACGTGTACTTTGACGAGTTGGTTTTTCCGTTTCAGCAGGGCCTCATGGCGACACCTCCGACGACGCCCCCGGCGCCCGCTGGCCCTCCTGCGGCCGCGCGCCGACGACTGACCGCGGTGGCCCCTCCGGTGCCGGCCCCGCCTGGTCCCTCGGCGTCCCCGTCGCCCGCGGCGGCCGCGGCGCCCCGTCGCCCGTACCCGCGACGCCCGCGGCGCCCTCGCCCGCGGCATCCCCTTCGACCGCGCCCGCGACGCCCGAGGCGCCATCGCCAGCGTCGCCCACGGCGCCATCGCCCGCGGCGTCCCCTTCGACCGCGCCCGCGTCGCCCGAGGCGCCATCGCCCGCGGCGGCCGCCCCTTCGTCGTCTGCCTCGCCACCCGTCGCTGCGGCTCCTGAGCCCATGCTCACCCGCGCCCGCGCAGGCGTGCGGCGGCCGTCTACACGCTACCCCGCCGACCAGTATGTCTGCGCGGCGTCTCCGTCTACCGCGTGCGCATCCGGGCCAGCGGCAACAGCATATTGCCGCACGACGGCGGCGCCCCCTTCACCAGCCGACCCGGCCAAGCGCCCGGTCAGACCGGCCCTCCGGCCGGCCCACCCGGCCTGCCGCCCGGTCCGACCGGCTCTGCCACCGGCCCGGCGACTGCCCCTTCGCCGGTGCCCACCTCGGCTCGTGCTGCCTTGCGCGACCCGCATTGGCGCGCCGCCATGCAGGAGGAGTACGACGCGCTGCTGCCCAATAGGACCTGTGAGCTCGTTCTCCGGCCCCCTCGCGCCAACGTCATCTCCGGCAAATGGGTCTTCAAGCACAAGCTCGGCTCCGACGGTACTCTCGAGCGCTACAAGGCGCGCTGGGTGGTGCGCGGTTTTCGGCAGCGCGCTGGCGTCGACTTCACGGATACGTTTGCCCCGGTTGTCAAACCGGGCACGATCCGCACAGTGTTGCACCTCGCCGCGTCTCGTGCGTGGCCCGTACATCAGATGGACGTCTCCAACGCCTTCCTTCATGGCCATCTGCAGGAACAGGTGTACTGCCAGCAACCCATCGGCTTCGTCGACACCGAGCGCCCCGATGACGTGTGCTTGCTCTCTCGGTCTCTGTATGGACTGAAGCAGGCGCCCCGCGCCTGGTACCAGCGCATCGCCGGCTTCCTGCATCAGCTGGGTTTCCGCTCCACGCGCTCCGATGCGTCACTGTTTGTCTACCGGACCGGCAACGACATGGCATACCTGCTGCTGTACGTCGACGACATCATCCTGACGGCCTCCACCGCTGGTCTTCTTCGCCAGCTCACCGACTGCCTTCGCGCTGAGTTCGCGTTGAAGGACCTTGGCCCGCTCCACTACTTCCTCGGCATCGAGGTTGTCCGACGTGCGGACAGGTTCTTCCTCCATCAGCGGAAGTATGCCCACGAGCTTCTCGAGCGTGCAGGGATGCTTAACTGCAACCCTGCGCCTACTCCTGTCGACACGAAGGCCAAGCTCTCCGCCAGTGATGGGTCGCTGGCGTCCGACGCGCCGCTCTATCGCTCCATCGTCGGTGCTCTTCAGTACTTGACGCTGACGCGACCGGAGCTCCAGTACGCCGTGCAGCAGGTGTGCTTGCATATGCATGCTCCTCGGGACGCTCATTGGGCCGCGGTGAAGCGGATTCTCCGCTACGTTTGTGGTACCATGGGCTACGGCCTGACGCTGCATGCTTCGCCCTCGACGTCGCCTGACCTTGTCGCCTACTCCGACGCGGACTGGGCAGGTTGCCCGGATACGCGCCGCTCCACCAGCGGCTACTGCGTCTACCTCGGCTCGTCGCTTGTCTCTTGGTCCTCCAAGAGGCAGCCCACCGTGTCCCGCTCCAGTGCTGAGGCCGAGTACCGCGCCGTGGCTAACGCTGTGGCTGAGTGCACATGGCTTCGCCAACTTCTGTCCGAGCTCTCTTGTCCTGTTGACAAGGCTACGGTGGTTTTCTGCGACAACGTATCGGCTGTCTACCTCTCCGCCAACCCTGTTCATCATCGGCGCACCAACCACATCGAGTTGGACATCCACTTCGTTCGTGAGCAAGTTGCCCTCGGTCGCGTTCGAGTTCTTCACGTACCGACGTCTCAGCAATTTGCCGACATCATGACGAAGGGATTGCCATCCACGACTTTTCCTGAGTTTCGCTCCAGTCTGTGTGTCGGTGCCGACCCTTCGACTGCGGGGGGGTGTTGAGTAACATATTGTATAGACATAGGTCCCCGTGTTTTCTCAGGGTTGTACCTGTAATTATACATGTGTCCGCCTATATATATATGAGCAGCCGGCCCTATTGGTGCTGTGCAATCTCCAATAACTCTTCTACAATACCTTCCCGCCACCACAAACAAATGCTGAGCCATCTCCATGATGACACCGTCATCTATACTAGGCAACGTGTCAGTGTAGATGAAGTGGAACATCATCTTGAATACTTTGACTTCCATGTCGTTGATCTGTATAAGCGTTGCATCATTCTCCTTCGTTGGACCAAATTAAGAGCTGTGTCATGAACACCGTTGAGCGAGCAGCGAGCAGCGAGCAAGCGTCTATGCGCGGCAAACATCTCTCCACCGATCTCGAAAGTTACGTCCGCCCCACCCCGGTTTCTAGCATACGGCCGAACTGATGAAGCATATCAGGAGGTGGCACTGTGACAAGCTGTGTTGTGGGCTGCACGTGGATCCCCTTGGACATGCTTTAGGCGCATCTAATACTGAAACAGTCATCTTTTAGATACATCGATTTCTCCAGTTCCTCCCTTTTAATAAATCTTGGAAATTCAGTTATGTTCCCTTCGGCTGTCGTGTACTCTGGCACCGGTTCACCCAGCTGATCCAGCAGACTAAACCTGCGACTTACCTCGACGTTGGTAGCATCGGTGTTCTGAAGAAGTAGATAAATAGATATGCAATCGTCGGAAAATGAACCATGGCCATCAGGGTAGTATATGATTTTCCACGTATGCCCTCCAACGCTGAATATGCCGGATGGAATGCCCCGACAAACGCCGAGCCCAACGGTAGTGAATATCCCTGGGCTGTGAGCACGTGCAATCCAGATTCAGCTTCGGCGACAATGGTTGATGATGTGTGCGCTGGTGTGGCAAGGGTAGGCTCAGAAGCGCTAAGCATTTCCGGTGGAGTATCATCGACATTGGCGACTAGCTCTTCTAGAATGTTTGGTGAGTGGACTTGAGGTTCTCAACGGCATCACTCCCTACGATCGCCATGAGGTGTTGGAGCGACTCGACGAACTGAAAGCAAGCTTTCTTAAGCGCGAGACAACCATGCTGCTAAGCAAATGCCAATGCAGCTGCCGCCGTGCTTGTGCTAATGATGTTGCACAATATGCTCTGGCATATCATCTTGAGCTTGTCGTGGTTGTACCTCTCTGCCGTAGCAAACAACATCCTTACATCATCATCGTCATCATCAATCTTGGGCAACGAGTTGGTGTAGACGAAGTGGAGCATAGCCTTAAAATCCGTTGGTTCCATGTCGTTGATCGGGACACTCGCCGCGGCGTCCAAAAGAAACTGCGCCATGAACACCGAGGACCTAACGGCGAGCATGCACCAGTGAGCCGCAAACATCTCTCCGCCGACCTCGAAAGTCACATCCGCGGCCTCGCCGGTCTCGAAGATGCGACCAAGTTGCTCGAGCATGCCAGAGGGTGGCACCGTGGCGTCCTCGGTGCGGATGTTGGTGACGTCGACCTCACATCTGGCACTGAAACAGTCGTCTCTAAGATACGACGAATTCTCCAGTACGCTCCTTCTGGGGTGCGTTTTGTTGTCTGCGTCGAATTCCTGCATGACTGCACCAGCGAGATGGGAGCCCCTGCGCGTCGCGAACGGGCTATGGGCCATGAAAGTCGGGTCATTTGGTAGCTTGTGCGGCATTTTGCGCGTCGGAGAAGGAACCCAAGCCCCATCATTTGGTTGCGCGTTTCCAGCCCATCTTGCACGCAGAAAAACAGGAATCGGCCATTTTGTTGCTCAAATCACAGTTCCATATCCTTACCATAATTCAAATAGGGTGAGATTACCATGCCAAGGCATATTACATACGATCATAGACCACTCAGAAGAACACAATCCTCACGATCACCACGATGAGGAAGACGATGATATAATCTTTGACCCGGTTGGGACGTACCTTCGGCGGTGCTCCTTGTAGGGCATGTACTTCCTTCGGCGGCAACTGTGCTAATGGCACTGCCTCCTCGATGGCATGATCTTCCTGCAGCTCCTCTTCCAGGAAGGTGAGGTACTCTAGTTGTGCCTCCTCCAATGTTGCATATCCTCGGTAGCTGTTGTTGGAGTAGGCATTGACCTGATCTTGATAGACTCTCCATGAGCTGTAGATTCCTCGAACCCGCCCGCGAAACACCACATACCACTAGCATGGCATAAGAAGAAGTTAACGATCACAACCATGAAGCAATTCAGAAAAGAGCAATAGAACAACACAAGTGTTGACAACAAATGATAAACTAACAGAGGCATGCATGATCATTCCAAAATTCGATTAGAAGTTCATCCTACACTACCATGGTGTCGTCCTACCACCACAACAAAAGTGGTTGTCTCATCCTAACACCGCAAAGTTCACCATCACCTGAGGGGTTAGTATATACCACATCATCATACTTACAAAAGGGGGCCATCAAATGTTTTTCATCCTAGCTACTGCCAGAATATACATCATCATCATCATCACCATCTCCATGCATGCATCCCTGAACCACCCCCTCAAGGGCACCACTACACCTTGTTGTGGTACTTGCCAAGGTAGTTCCTCAGCCAGAGGACGCGGTGTGGCTTGATCATGCCGACGAAGCTGGAACCCTAGGCCTTGTGGTCGACGAGGTGGCTGAGGGCGGCCATGAGATCATCCTCGGAAAAGCCAAGCATGTCCATGACCACATTGTACATGTCAGGGTGCATGTCCGTGGGCTTGTTGTCCCTGATGGCCTGTGCGACGTCCTTCACAGCAACAGTCATGTTGGTGAAGTCCACTAGCTCGTCATCGGCGAAGGCACCTTCTTCCTCTTGCCGGCGGTCGGCTTCTCAGGCGCGTCGGCGGTCTTGTCAGCATCGAGGTTAACCATGTCAGACTCCTGGGTTTCAGCATCCTCAGGTGCAGGATTTGCTGCAGCCGAGCCTAGGGGCTCACTGGATCCCATGGCGTACTTGCCGGTGGCGAGGCCGAAGGAGAAGATGGTATGCATCTTGTCGTAGTTGGCGATGGGCACATTCAGGAACTCCACGTACTTTGGGTGATCGTACGATACGAAGGGACAATGATGTTAGTTCTGCTCGTGGCTGATCACAAAAGTTAGTGAGGAGGACTAAGTTAGTGAGGTGCTCACCACGATGTGCCCGCAGTAGTGCTCACCCTCAAGGACGATACATTTGGTGTCCTCGCGCCACTGAGCACCGCTTAGATCGCGGGGCCTGCTAATGGTGAGCCACTGATACGTCCCAAACGTATCTATAATTTCTTATGTTCCATGCTACTTTTATGATGATACTCACATGTTTTATACACATTATATGTCATTATTATGCGTTTTCCGGCACTAACCTATTGACGAGATGCCGAAGGGCCAGTTGCTATTTTCTGCTGTTTTTGGTTTCAGAAATCCTAGTAAGGAAATATTCTCGGAATCGGACGAAATCAACGCCCAGCATCTTAGAATTCCACGAAGCTTCCAGAACACCCGAGAGCAACCAGAGGGGGGCCACATGCCCACCAGACAACAGGGCGGCGCGGCCAACAGGGGGCCCGCGCGGCCCTATTGTGTGGCTCCCCCGTCAGCCTTCCGACTCCGCCTCTTCGCATATTTAAAGGTCCCTGACCTAAAACCTCGATACGGAAAAGCCACAGTACGAGAAACCTTCCAGAGCCGCCGCCATCGCGAAGCCAAGATCTGGGGGACAGGAGTCTCTGTTCCGGCACGCCGCCGGGACAGGGAAGTGCCCCCGGAAGGCTCCTCCATCGACACCACCACCATCTTCATCAACACTGCTGTCTCCCATGAGGAGGGAGTAGTTCTCCATCGAGGCTAAGGGCTGTACCGGTAGCTATGTGGTTCATCTCTCTCTCTATGTACTTCAATACAATGATCTCATGAGCTGCATTACATGATTGAGATTCATATGATGAGCTTTGTAATCTAGATGTCATTATGTTATTCAAGTGGATTTTACTTATGTGATCTCCGGAGACTCCTTGTCCCACGTGTGTAAAGGTGACAGTGTGTGCACCGTGTGGGTCTCTTAGGCTATATTTCACAGAATACTTATTCACCGAGTTATGATTTGAGTTGGATGTCTCTATGAAATTGTGGTGTGTTAGTACCTCCTATGAATGCTCACAGTGACAGCGTGGGGTGTTTATTAGTACTTGGGAATACATCTTTAAGGTTTGCCTACATGATGAATTAGTGTTCGTTATCTTGCCAGAGAGTAATTCAGAATAGCATAGTGAAGTGCTTATATTTATATTCAATTATGATTGCAATGTTGAGAGTGTCCACTAGTGAAAGTATGATCCCTAGGCCTTGTTTCTAAGCATCGAAACTCCGTTTATTTACCGTTCATGTGCATGTTTACTCGCTGCCACATTTTATTCAGATTGCTATTACCACTCATATACATCCATACTACTTGTATTTCACCATCTCTTCGCCGAACTAGTGCACCTATATATCTGACAAGTGTATTAGGTGTGTTGGGGACACAAGAGACTTCTTGTATCGTGATTGCAGGGTTGCTTGAGAGGGATATCTTTGACCTCTTCCTCCCCGAGTTCGATAAACCTTGGGTGATCCACTTAAGGGAAACTTGCTGCTGTTCTACAAACCTCTGCTCTTGGAGGCCCAACACTGTCTACAAGAATAGAAGCACCCGTAGACATCAAGCACTTTTCATGGCGCCGTTGCCGGGGAGGAAAGGTAAAAGGCACTCATACTCTGGTCCCAGGTAACTAAGTACTTTTCTGTTGCCATTGTGTGTGTGCTCGAAGCTATTTCCTTTAGATCCTGCAATTGCATCTTTTTATATCTTGTTTACACTAGTTAGGCATAATGGAAAACATCTGTGAGCTTTTTGTACTATTTCCTGAGTCAAGACATGAATGGTTTAATGCGAAAATTAAAAAACCTATGGAACCTTATTTGCATGCTGGTAGTAATATTAGTATGAACGCTTTGAACACCATTGTTGATAATGATATAGAAAATGCTAAGCTTGGGGAAGCTGGTTTTGATGAAAATGATCTCTTTAGCCCTCCGGGTATTGAGGAGAAAGTTTATGTTGATTATGATATGCCTCCCATATATGATGATTATAATGATAGTGGTCTTTTGGTGCCACCTACTATGGAGGATAAAGTTTATTATGATTATACTATGCCTCCTATATTTGATGATGAGAATAATAATGATAGCTACTTTGTTGAATTTGCTCCCACTATTACTAATAAAATTGATTATGCTTATGTGGAGAGTAATGATACTTTTATGCATGTGAATAAGAATGCTTTATGTGATACTTATATTGTTGAGTTTGTTCATGATGCCACTGAAACTTATTATGAGAGAGGGAAACATGGTTATATGCATCTTAATAATATTAAGTTTCCCCTCTTTATGTTGAAAATCTTGAAGTTGCGCTTGTCTAGTTTTCCTATGCTTGTTGCATTATGCCTACATGACTTGTTTATTTACAAGATTCCTTTCCATAGGAAGTGGGTTATACTTAAATATGTTTTGAATTTGCTTCTTGATGCTCTCTTTTGCTTCAACTCTTATTTCTTGCGAGTGCATCATTAAAACTGCTGAGCCCATCTTAATGGCTATAAAGAAAGCACTTCTTGGGAGATAACCCATGTGTTTATTTTACTACAGCAATTTTATTTTATATTTGAGTCTTGGAAGTTGTTACTACTGTAGCAACCTCTCCCTATCTTTATTTTATTGCATTGTTGTGCCAAGTAAAGTCTTTGATAGTAAAGTCATTTGGATTACTGCGCAGAAACAGATTTCTTGCTGTCACGAATTTGGGTATGGTTCTCTGTAGGTAACTCAGAAAAATCTGCCAATTTACGTGCGTGATCCTCAGATATGTACGCAACTTTAATTCAATTTGGGCATTTTCATCTGAGCAAGTCTGGTGCCTCTACAAAATTCGTCTTTACGGACTGTTCTGTTTTGACAGATTCTGCCTTTTATTTCGCATTGCCTCTTTTGCTGTGTTGGATGGATTTCTTTGTTCCATTAACTTCCAGTAGCTTTGAGCAATGTCCAGAAGTGTTAACAATGATTGTGTCATCTCTGAACATGTGAATTTTTGATTATGCATTAACCCAATGAGTCGGTTTCGAGTTTGGTGTGGAGGAAGTTTTCAAGGGTCAAGAGAGGAGGATGATACAATATGATCAAGAAGAGTGAAAAGTCTAAGCTTGAGGATGCCCCCGTGGTTCAGACCTGCATATTTCAAGAAGACTCAAGCATCTAAGCTTGGGGATGCCTTGGCATCCCCTTCTTCATCGACAAATTATCAGGTTTCTTCTCTTGGAACTATATTTTTATTCGGTCACATCTTATGTACCTTACTTGGAGCGTCTGTGTGCTTTTATTTTCGTTTTGTTATTTTCATTCTCTGAATAAATTCATGCTTGTGTGGGAGAGAGACACGCTCCGCCAGTTCATATGAACACATGTGTTCTTCGCTTTATCTTAATGTTCATGGCGAAGGTTGAAACTGCTTCGTTAATTGTTATATGGTTGGAAACAGAAAATGCTGCATGTGGTAATTGGTATGATGTCTTGAATAATTTGATACTTGGCAATTGTTGTGCTCATATAGATCATGTTTAAGCTCTTGCATCATGTACCTTGTACTCATTAATGAATAACTACATAGAGCTTGTTAAAATTTGGTTTGCATGATTGATCTCTAGAGTCTAGATATTTTCTCGGTTGAGGTGTTTGAACAACAAGGAGACAATGTAAAGTCTTATAATAGTTACAATATGTTCATATGTGAGCTTTGCTGCACCTTTTATACTTGACTTTGCTTCAAACAACCTTGCTAGCCTAGCCTTGTATTGAGAGGAATTCTTTACTAGACATCAAGCACTTCCGCCGTTGTAATGAACTGCTTGTCTGATTTAGGATGATTGTTGGTATGGTTTGTGCTATTCACAGTTGCAATGAACTGCTTGTTTTATTTAGGATGTACTACAATGTGTGTAGGACTCCTTATGCGATGACTTTAACCAGGCACTTGTCTGCGTTGGGGACTCTCAGATCCCTTCGCAAGTTCCCGATTCGTCCTCAAAGCCCATTTTTTGTCCGGTGCGCCCCGATACGGTGTCCGGCGCCCCGAGCCCGTCCCCGTCCCACAGGGGACGCTCCGGGCACGCCGGACACAACGAAAAGCGAGGCGAACCGACGCGGGCCCGACGCGTCAGTGGCTCGGAAGCCTAAAACCCCGTCGCCTACCTTTGGTCAAGTGACGTTAATGGCGTCCCTGTTTTCCCAGGCGACGCAGGGACACGTCTCGTCGTGCATGGCCGCGTGGCCGTCCGCGCCGGCGTTATTGCGTGCAACCACCCGCTACCGCCGCTGTTTAATACGCCCTGCAGTTCTCACCGCTCACAAACCTTCTCGTCGCCGCCGCCTCCCCCCTCCCAGATCTTCTCCTCGCCGCTCCAAAAATGTCGAGCTCGTCCTCCCGCAAGATCGCCGCGGCGAACGGCTTTGGCCGCGGCAGCCTCACCGTGCCGGAGGCGTGGGCGCTGTACCACGCCCGGTATCCAGTCCCGCCGGACATGCGGCCGCCCAGCGGCGGCGCGGTGGAAGATGGCCGTGAACGGCATTGGTGTCCCGCCGCCGCCGAAGCCGCGCACGGATCAATGGTGGGACGCCATCAAGGCCCGTCGGGCTCAACTCACCGCCGAGGAGCGGTTGGATCCGACGTGGGCGGCCAACAACAACGACGCCTGGTGGATGACGTACTTCAAGGCGAAGTACGACGTCGAGATGTACAGCACCGACGGGCTCGTCGGCGGCCCCAACAGCTGGAACATGGAATGTCGCGCCCTGTTCTGGGGCGTTCCGGGGCGCACCCTCTAGAACGTCATCCGCGGCATCCGCCGCCGTCTCGCACTCTTCTTCCTCAGGACCGGCGCGATCGACGCCGTCCTCGTCGTACCGGTCGGCGCCCTACACCGTGTCAACACCCGGATTTTTAAGTCCAGATGACTATTATGTCATTCATCGCAATCCCAGGAATATTGTTGTTGCGAGGCATAATAGTCGAATATCATAGTCATCATTTATTACAAACCATATTGTCTTACAACTTGAATCACATGATCCATATTACACAAATAGTTGATCTATTGATCAACGAACAAACACAAGTTCATAGCGGAAGCGTAAAGATAAATGGACTCTCTAGTCCACAGGCCAACGCTTGACGTCGGAAGACTCCTAGTTGTCGTAGGCGTCCTGTTGGTCATCTCCTTGGTAGTTCTGTTCATCTTCATACTCTGGCCATTTGAATAGCCAGGGACAAAGCCGTGAGTACTTTAAGTACTCGCAAACTAATACTAGTGTAGGTGCTAACAAATCCAGTAAGGGGGTGCTAAGCTCTAGTTTATTTGCATCAAGCCAATTTTAGTTCACAAGTATTTGAGAAAAGACTTATTCATGTGCTAACTAACTCAAGTGGGAACATTAGTGTCATTCCCACAACTCAAGTGGTGATTCAAAAACAAGTCACCATTCATCATTCACTTCACCAATATTTTCCAGAATCTGACACTGTAAATTGTATGGCCTTTCCAACAGTCCGTAACCATGGACACGGCTATTCGAATAGGTTTACACTCTGCAGAGGTTGCACACTTGTGCCACAACATTTGATTTCATCCGTCGGGATAACCCCGAATCATCGTAACACAGTACGCGGATCATCAACCATAACCTTTCACTTACAAGTCCTAGTATGAGAACCTCTTCCCATGAGCTTGGCCTCCCAGTGAAGACCAACTGTCAACCTGGGAACTGCACAGGGCTTGGCCGTCCAATTCACCTCAATTCACATCATTTCTCAACAACGGAGGCAGCCTCGGCATAACCCCTATGATGTGTGTTCAGAGGGAACCCATACTAAGATGCATAAATTTTCAGTTAAGCCCTACCCATAATCAGGTATTGTGGGGGTACTCAAAATTGGAAAGGTATCGCATCCAAACCAATATCAGTTTTAATCAAAAATCACCATCTTCTCCAAGTCATATTCACCTTCAAAAATCATTCAATGGAATGACTCATCATCCCAAGGTTTCAAATTCATTTCAAGTCACATGTTCCCATCTAGAGTAGTCAAGTTTTAGTATTTAGCACTAGCACTAATCATGAGGGGTGCTATCTTGCTTGGCTAACTTGAGACTAACTTTACTACTCTAGTAATCTTCTTGACTTAGACCAAAGTTAACTATGAAAGTAACTCTTTAAATAAACAAGTAAAAACTTGTAAGGTAAAAACTTGGGATAGGATTTTGGTAAGAAAGGTAAGACTAATGGTGCCTTGCCCCAAAGGGCTTTGCACTTTGCAAGAATATTAGCTTGCCTTGGTAGTTCTCAAAGTTCTCCTCTTCCTCCTCTTGGTAGCAACCTTCCTCTTCCTGGTATTCTCCGGTGCTAGCGTCTAAATTCGAATACGAGGTATAATCACTCAACAAGTTCAAGAGCTATACTAAGCACCACATTACTTCACACAAACTATTCTAAGAACACACATAACACAATTAGGTGCATTGGTTTTCTTTCTTTAGGAAAAATAATTTCCTCTCATTACATATGTAAATGATAGTTTCCATTTAGTGTTGGAGGAAAATAATTTCCTCTCATTGAATCTTCTTAAGATTTAACTTCCCAACAATCATGCATGAAATCATGTTGACCTAAGTCAACCATTCATCATCATTGATACGTCTCCAACGTACCTATAATTTCTGATGTTCCATGCTTGTTTTATGACAATACTTACATGTTTTGCTTGCACTTTATAATGTTTTTATGCATTTTCCGGAACTAACCTATTAACGAGATGCCGAAGGGCCAGCTTGTCGTTTTCGTTGTTTTTGGTTCCGTAAAGGCTGTTCGGGCAATATTCTCGGAATTGGACGAAATCAACGCCAAACATCTTATTTTTCCCGGAACCTTCCGTGAAAGTAGAGGGGGGTCAGAGGGGTTCCGCGGGGGCCCACACGTGTGGCCGGCGCGGCCCAGGAGGGGGGCGCGCCGCCCTAGTGTGAGGTGGCCCCGTGGCCTCTCCGACACCGACTCTTCGCCTATTTAAGCCCTGGAGACCTAAAAACGCGATACCAATTGACGAAACTCCAGAAAGACTCCAGGGGCGCCGCCACCATCGCGAAACTCCGTTTCGGGGGACGTAAGTCTCTGTTCCGGCACCTCGCGGGACGGGGAAGTCCCCCGGAAGCCATCTCCATCAACGCCATCGCCTCCATCATGCTCCGTGAGTAGTTCCCCCATGGACTACGGGTTCTAGATGTAGCTAGTTGGTACTCTCTCCCCCATGTACTTCAATACAATGATCTCATGAGCTGCCTTACATGATTGAGATTCATCTGATGTAATCGGTGTTGTGTTTGTCGGGATCCGATGGATTGTTACATTATGATTAGTCTATCTATAAATTTGTGAAGTTATTGTTGCTGCAATCTTGTTGTGTTTAATGCTTGTCACTAGGGCCCGAGTGGCATGATCTTAGATTTGAGCTCTATAATTATTGCTTAGATTGTATCTACAAGTTGTATGCACATGTCTATGTCCGGAACCAAAGGCCCCAAAGTGACAGAAATTGGGACAACTGGAGGGGAAGGCTTAGGTATGAGGATTACATGTTTTCACGGAGTGTTAATGCTTTGCTCCGGTGCTCTATTAAAAGGAGTACCTTAATTTCCAGTAGATTCCCTTGAGGCCCGTGCGTCACCGGCCTGGTAGGACAAAAGATGTTGTACAAGTTTCTCATTGCGAGCACGTATGACTATATATGGAAAACATGCCTACATGATTAATAATCTTGATGTTCTGTCTTAATGCTATTTCAATCCTATCAATTGCCCAACTGTAATTTGTTCACCCAACACTTGTTATTGGAGAGTTACCACTAGTGTAGATAGCTGGGAACCCCGGCCCATCTTTCATCATCATATACTTGTTCAACATGACATTGTAAGTAGTATCAACTATTTTCTGGTGCCATTGCTCTCATATTACTATTACTGCTGCTGTGTTACTGTTACTACTGCTCTCATATTAATGCTACTTTCACATCACCCCTGTTGCTAGTGCTTTTCCAGTTGCAGCTGAATTGACAACTCAGTTGTTATGGCTTATAAGTATTCTTTACCTCCCCTTGTGTCGAATCAATAAATTTGGGTTTTACTTCACTCGAAGACTGTTGCGATCCCCTATACTTGTGGGTTATCAAGACTATTTTTACGGCGCTCGTTGCCGGGGAGGCATAGCTCTACTCATAAGTTCACCTGGGGAGTACACTCTACCTCTCTCTCTGTTTTATTTTATTTTGTTTTGCTTAGTTTACTTTTGTCTAATTTATTTGTGCTTAGTTTATTTCTGTCTAGTTTTATTTTGCTTAGTTTACTTTTGTCTAGTTTGTTTTTGTTTTGTTTTATTTTTCTCATATATCCAAAAATCCATAAAAATTTGAAAAACCTAAAAATTAAAAACTACTATTATGGGAGAACCTACAACCTATTTGGAGCTTATTGAATTATATAATAATTATAGAGAATCAAGAACGGGAAAAATTATGAGTGCTGTGATAGAAAAACTGAATACAATTGCTAAAATCTTGCTTAAAACGCCATGATATAAACTGTTGCTCTTAACAGGATACTAAACATCTTAAATTTCAATGTGGCTTTAGTGAGGAAGTTTTAATTAAGAACTATAATTGGAATAGCTATATTCATTTTGGGTTCAAAGAAGTAGAACAATTTGTTTTGTTTATGGGAGCTTCTGAGATCGAATCCTTCATTGCTAAAAATTATGAAACTTGTGTTGTTTGTAAGGACCTTAAAGATTATGTCTCTTCTATCCTTAATTTTTGCATAGAAAGCTACGAGTGATAATCCTTATATCATTGATTATAAAGAGAGACTCATTAATGCACAAGAATGCACTCACAATTTGCAGGAACCAGTGGAAAAAGAAATTGATGAACCTGAAAGCTCATTGGATGAAAAAGAAGAGGAGAGTGATGAACAAAAGGAGGAAGAATGGATTAGCTACCCATGCCAACCTCCTAATGAGAGTAACTCTTTATCTCTTACACTATTTGATTGTCCTCCATGCTTACCGAAGGAGGATGAATGTTATGTTCCTGTGGATTCTCTTGAAATATTCCCTATGAGTAAAACTTCTGAGAATAATTATGCTCCTGTTATCTATGATAATCCATGCTACTTTGATAAATTTTATAATAATGCTTTGTTTGTGCCTGATGTCGAAATGCATGGTACTAAAGAGTTTTGCTTGGCAAATGTTTATGATAAATCTCTAGATGATGGTCCTATGTTACTTGATAATATTAATTGTACTACTAATGAAAATGGGATTGGACAAGTCTTGACTTTATCTATGAGTCCCATATATTTTGAGATTGATCAATCATCTTGTTACATTATTGATAAAAGTGGGTTTGAAAGTTTTAATCCTATTATTTCTAAGCTTGATAAAAATTATGTGTTTGTGAATTATGAAAAGAATGCTGTATGTGATAGTTATGTTGTTGAGTTTGTTCATGAAGCTACTGAAAATTATTATGAGAGAGGAAAATATGGTTGTAGAAATTTGCATGGTACTAAAACACCTCTCTATATGCTGAAACTTTTGAAGTTACTCTTGTTTTACCTTCTTATGCTTGTCACTTTGTTCTTCATGAATTTATTTGTGTATAAGATTCCTATGCATAGGAAGTGGGTTAGACTTAAATATGTTTTGAATTTGCTTTTTGATGCTCTCTTTTGCTTCAACTCTTATTTCTTGCGAGTGCATCATTAAAACTGCTGAGCCCATCTTAATGGCTATAAAGAAAGCACTTCTTGAGAGATAACCCATGTGTTTATTTTGCTATTGTTTTGTTGTGTCTTGGAAGTTGTTACTACTG
The DNA here is from genome assembly GCF_022539505.1 of Lolium rigidum. NCBI lineage: Eukaryota > Viridiplantae > Streptophyta > Magnoliopsida > Poales > Poaceae > Lolium > Lolium rigidum. Next base: position 4,875,857 of record NC_061514.1, on the reverse strand, counting down.
TAGCAACCTCTACTTATCTTTATTTTATTGCAATGTTGTGCCAAGTGAAGTCTCTAATAGAAGTTTGATGCTAGATTTCGATTTCTGCGCAGAAACAGATTTCTTGCTGTCACGAATCTGGGTATGATTCTCTGTAGGTAACTCAGAAAAATCTGCCAATTTACGTGAATGATCCTCAGATATGTACGCAACTTTCATTAGTTTTGAGTTTTCTGATTTGAGCAACGGAAGTACCTCTTAAAAATTCGTGTTTACTGGTTGTTCTGTTTTGACAGATTCTGTCTCTGTTTTTTGCATTGTCTCTTGTGGACTTTAAGCAAGGTTTTCTAGACGTGGAGAGCTGTAGCTCATGTTTTATTGAGTTCTTGCAATGTGTCACTATAGGGCCAAGGTGGATTAAAGTTTTTTGAGTACTAACCCCTCTAATGAAGTTTATGAGAAGTTTGGTGTGAAGGAAGTTTTCAAGGGTCAAGAGAGGAGGATGATATATGATCAAGAAGAGTGAAAAGTCTAAGCTTGGGGATGCTCCCGCGGTTCATCCCCGCATATTTCAAGAAGACTCAAGCGTCTAAGCTTGGGGATGCCCAAGGCATCCCCTTCTTCATCAACTTATCAGGTTTCTTCTATTGAAACTATATTTTTATTCGGTCACATCTTATGTGCTTTACTTGGAGTGTCTGCGTGTTTTTATTTTTGTTTATGTTTGAATAAATTCGGATCCTAGCAATCCTTGTGTGGGAGAGATACACGCTCCGCTTTTTCATATGAACACTCGTGTTCTTCGCTCTTACTTTTAATGTTCAATGACAAAAGTTGGAAGCTATTGCACTTATGGTTATTTGGTTGGAAACAAGAAAATGCCTCATAATGTCTTGGATAATTTGATACTTGGCAATTATTTTGAGCTCTCAAGTAGATCATGATTAAGCTCTTGCATCATGTAGTTTAAACCTATTAGTGGATAAATACCGTAGAGTTTGTTGAAATTGGTTTGCATGATTGGTCTCTCTAAGGTCTAGATATTTTACAGTAATTGTGTTTGAGCAACAAGGAAGACGATGTAGAGTTTTATAATGCTTGCAATAGGTTCTTATGTAAGTTTTGTTGTACCGGTTCATACTTGTGTTTGCTTCAAACAACCTTGCTAGCCAAAGCCTTGTACTTGAGAGGAAATGCTTCTCGTGCATCCAAAACCTTGAGCCAAAACCTATGCCATGAGTGTCCACCATAACTACCTACTATGTGGTATTTTCTGCCATTCCAAGTAAATACTTCGTGTGCTACCTTTAAACAATTCAAAACATTATTACTCCTTATTTGTGTCAATGTTTTATAGCTCATGAGGAAGTATGTGGTGTTTTATCTTTCAATCTTGTTGGGCAGCTTTCACCAATGGACTAGTGGCTTCATCCGCTTATCCAATAATTTTGCAAAAGAGCTGGCGCGGGGTTCCCGACCCCCAATTAATCAACCTTCATTAATAATTCTCTTCACATGTTTTGCTCTGATTCATCGGTAAGCAACTTAATTTTGCAAATAGACACTCCTTCATGGTATGTGAATGTTGGAAGGCACCCGAGGATTCGGTTAGCCATGGCTTGTGTAAGCAAAAGGTTGGGAGGAGTGTCATCCATAAATAAAAACTAAAATACATGTGTAAACAAAAGAGAAGAGGATGATCTACCTTGTTTGGTAGAGATAACGTCCTTCATGGGAGCCGCTCATTGAAAAGACTTGTTTGGCAAGGGGTTAGAGTGCCCACTACCATTCGTTGACAACAACAAACACCTCTCAAAACTTTAGTTTTATGCTCTCTATATGATTTCAAAACTTAAAAAGCTCTAGCACATGATTTAATCCCTGCTTCCCTCTGCGAAGGGCCTTTCTTTTACTTTATGTTGAGTCAGTTTACCTACTTCTTTCCATCTTAGAAGCAAACACTTGTGTCAACTGTGCATTGATTCTTACATACTTGCTTATTTGCATTCATCATATTACTCTGTATTGACAATTATCCATGAGATATGCATGTTGAAAGTAAAGCAACCGCTGAAACTTAATCTTCCTTTGTGTTGCTTCAATGCCTTTACTTTGAAATTACTGCTTTATGAGTTAACTCTTATGTCAGACCTTTTGATGCTTGTCTTGAAAGTACTATTCATGAAAAGTTTTGCTATATGTTATCTATTTGTTAGCAACTATAGATCATTGCCTTGAGTCACTGCATTCATCTCATATGCTTTATAATAGTATGATCAAGGTTATGTAAGTAGCATGTCACTACAGAAATTATTATTTTTATCGTTTACCTACTCGAGGGCGAGCAGGAACTAAGCTTCGGGATACTGATACGTCTCCAACGTACCTATAATTTCTGATGTTCCATGCTTGTTTTATGACAATACTTACATGTTTTGCTTGCACTTTATAATGTTTTTATGCATTTTCCGGAAGTAACCTATTAACGAGATGCCGAAGGGCCAGTTGCTGTTTTCTGTTGTTTTTGGTTCTAGAAAGGCTGTTCGGGCAATATTCTCGGAATTGGACGAAATCAACGCCAAACATCTTATTTTTCCTGGAACCTTCCAGAAAGTCAGAGGGGGATCAGAGGGGTGCCCTGGGGGCCCCACACGTGTGGCCGGCGCGGCCCAGGAGGGGGGCGCGCCGCCCTAGTGTGAGGTGGCCCCGTGGCCCCTCCGACTCCGACTCTTCGCCTATTTAAGCCCCGGAGACCTAAAAACGCGATACCAATTGAGGAAACTCCGGAAAGACTCCGGGGCGCCGCCACCATCGCGAAACTCCGTTTCGGGGACGAGAGTCTCTGTTCCGGCACCCTGCCGGGACGGGGAAGTGCCCCGGAAGCCTTCTCCATCAACGACATCGCCTCCATCATGCTCCGGTGAGTAGTTCCCCCATGGACTACGGGTTCTAGCTGTAGCTAGTTGGTACTCTCTCCCCCATGTACTTCAATACAATGATCTCATGAGCTGCCTTACATGATTGAGATTCATCCGATGTAATCGGTGTTGTGTTTGTCGGGATCCGATGGATTGTTACATTATGATTAGTCTATCTATAAAGTTGTGAAGTTATTGTTGTTGCAATCTTGTTGTGTTTAATGCTTGTCACTAGGGCCCGAGTGGCATGATCTTAGATTTGAGCTCTATAATTATTGCTTAGATTGTATCTACAAGTTGTATGCACATGTCTATGTCCGGAACCAAAGGCCCCAAAGTGACAGAAATTGGGACAACTGGAGGAGAAGGCTTAGGTATGAGGATCACATGTTTTCAAGGAGTGTTAATGCTTTGCTCCGGTGCTCTATTAAAAGGAGTACCTTAATTTCCAGTAGATTCCCTTGAGGCCCGGCTGCCACCAGCTGGTAGGACAAAAGATGTTGTACAAGTTTCTCATTGCGAGCACGTATGACTATATATGAAAAACATGCCTACATGATTAATAATCTTGATGTTCTGTCTTAATGCTATTTCAATCCTATCAATTGCCCAACTGTAATTTGTTCACCCAACACTTGTTATTGGAGAGTTACCACTAGTGTAGATAGCTGGGAACCCTGGTCCATCTTTCATCATCATATACTTGTTCTACATGACATTGGAAGTAGTATCAACTATTTTCTGGTGCCATTGCTCTCATATTACTATTACTGCTGCTGTGTTACTATTACTACTGCTCTCATATTACTGCTACTTTCACATCACCCCTGTTGCTAGTGCTTTTCCAGGTGCAGCTGAATTGACAACTCAGTTGTTAAGGCTTATAAGTATTCTTTACCTCCCCTTGTGTCGAATCAATAAATTTAGGTTTTACTTCCCTCGAAGACTGTTGCGATCCGCTATACTTGTGGGTTATCAATCATCATTTGGGAAAATGATTTAAATGAGGTAGAATACCTCATACAATTTAACAAGTCTAGTTATGATTTAAATCGACCAAGTATTTCATGTGAGAGTATTTGACCAGGGGTCCAAACTTCATATGAAAGTACTTGGGACAAGATTTAAATGAAGTGAAACACTTCATATGATTTGCATAATAGTTTTGGACAATATCACTTAATTAAACTAGCCATATAGTCCTTTATTTCAACTAGGGCATGATCACCCAAAGTGACCACACCATATTTTTGCAGAAACAATTAGTGTAAGTGAAATGTGAGATATGAGAGTTGAAATCAACTCAATATCATTTTTGGTTGATTTTTAATATTTATTTGAATGTGCAAAAGTCCCTGACTTGTTCTTTTTGTCGCATTATTTCTACAGACTATCTAGGGTTGAGACCAGTGGCATTGGGTAGATCTTTTCAGTAGCTTTCCAACAATATAAATTTTGCTAAATTTGGCCAAGCCAAACAGATTCTATTGCAATTCAAAGTCAGGACCAATATTGAATTTAAATAGGATTTGGAATTTCAATTTTGAATTAAAGGGCCGGCGGGAAAAGCTTAACGGGCCAAAACAAATTAAAACGGCCCTCGTCCAGCCCACCACGCGTCCACGCACGCGTGGGCTGTCTGACGGTGGGATCCACCCGTCAGCGACTCACTAACCCCGAATCGGTACGGGGCAGCGTGGGACGTTGGATTAGATCCAGATCGAACGGCGCTCGTTCGTCGTCGTCGCCAACGAGAGGAGCTCACTGGCGCGGCGAGGCTAGGGGGTCGGAGCGCTTACCGAGGCTCCAACAAGGATTGGCAATGTGCGCGAGGAAGGTGTAGTCGACGGCGAAGCTCCTGGTACAAGCGGCTTGTCCTGGGGCGGCGTCAATCGGCGGCGAGCTTCCGCGGCGGCGTGCGGCAGTGAGGTTGCAATTGGCTAGCTACGGCGAGGAATGTCGACGGTGGAGTGGCTCAGGCGGTCGAGGGAGAAGAGGGAGAGGTGATGGCGTGCTCAGATCATCGAATGGAGCTCTCCTTTTATAGGCGCGCGAGTGCCCGTGGTGCTGCGGCGAGGTCGACACGGGCGCGGCGTCTCCGGTGGTCTAGCGAGCTAGGCGAGGGCGCGGCGGTCTTCACGACGTCACGGCGGTCCGATAGGCGGTGCTAGCTAGCCCAGGCGGTGCCCAACCTTGTCGGGAAGCTTCCGTGTCTGGCGGTGTCCGCGGCGGGGTTTCGTCTTCGTCTCCGGCGGCGGCGGTCATGGGTCGCGGTCGAGGGCGTGTCTGGCGGCTTCGTGGTCTCCAGGCGATGCTCAACCCGCAGTGACGTTGTCCAGGCGAGGCTCGAGGTGGTGAGGCGACGCGTGGCCAGTGGCGTCCGCGCGTGCACTGATGCGACGTCATCGGCATCCTGGGAAGATCTGGGAGCGCGAAATCCGGAGGTGGTCGGCGTTGTCCATAGCAATGGCGACGCTAGGCAGTGCTAGGGAGGTGAGGTGGTGCGTTTGGGCACGGTGGCCGTGGCCAGAGAAGAAGAAGGACAGGGGTGGCTCGACATGTGGCATGTGGCCGGCATGGCCATGCCATGTCTTCCTAGGCTTGCTATTTTGGTTAAGAGAGAGAGAGAGAGAGGGGACAAGGGGACAAGTAGGAGAAAATGGGGCAAGTAGGGTTAGGCCAAACACTATGCAAATAGTGTTTTGGATTTGTTCCATATTTGCCAAATTCAATTTCTTGCAAAATTTGGTTGAGCTCCAATGGTTTCCAAGTTTGAAATTGGTGCATTTGGGTAAGTTGCAAATGACCAGAGACAAACATGTGTGGTGGTGGAATTTTAAAAATCAAAGAAATGCAAATTTGCAAAGTGTGAGATTGTTGCACAGGTTAAAAAGTCTCAACTTTGCATGAGCATAGTTTTTAATCCAAGATGATTTTGGAATGGTGGTCTGTACCAAAGTTGTTCACCTTGATGTGCTCTTGGATGACATGCAAAGAATTGGGAAAGTTTAGTTTGAAAAACTTGAAATACAAGGGCTCAAAGTAGTGACCAGAATGTAAATGCCAGATTTGACCATTATCATATGTGATCACAATTTGAGTTCGAATTTGATTTGATTTGTGTTTCTTTGATTCCAAAAGTAAGTGTTTAGTAACATAATACAACTAATGGTGAAGACCAAATTGGTCTAGGGTAAAGATTTGCAAAAATGGCATAAACCATATGTGAGGGTTTTAGGGTTTTGTTCTTATTTGATTTCTTTCTCGTTTTGTTTTATTTGGTTGGTGATCTTCACTTGATCACTTTAGAGTTTTAGGGTTTATCACATAAACACAATAACAATCATCATGGCATATCACTCAAATGCACAAGCCCTATGCATGGCACTATATGCAAATAAAAGTTTTTGTTGGTTCTGAATTTTGGATCTCTGGAAATCTTCTTCTTCTTATTGAAATTTGGGATGTTACAAACCCTTCCCCCTTACAAAAGATCTCGTACCGAGATGTAAAAGTAAAAATTAGGTACTAAAGAGATCTGGGTACTCTTTCTTCATGAAGTCTTCGCGTTCCCAAGTGGCTTCATCTTCGGTATGGTTGCTCCACTGTATCTTCAGGAACTTGATGCATCAGGTGCGGGTGGTTCTGTAAGCTTCTTCCAAGATGTGAATCGGCACTTCGCGGTACGTTAAGTCCTTGTTGATATCCACCGATCGGTGATCGATGTTCTTGAACACTTCGGTCTTCTCTGGGACTTCAAGGCACTTCCGGAGGAGTGAGATGTGAAACACGTCGTGCACAGCTGACATTTCTTCTGGTAGCTCCAGTTGATAAGATACTTCGCCTTGGCGACTCAGAACTTTGAAGGGTCCGGCATATCGGGGTGCGAGCTTTCCTTTCAGCTGGAATCTCTGCATTCCTTTCAGGGGGGATACTTTGAGATAGACAAAATCTCCGACCTCGAAGGTCATCTCTCGGCGTCTCTTGTCGGCGTAGCTCTTCTGTCTTGATTGCGCCGTCTTGAGGTACTCGCGGATCTTGTGCACCTTCTCTTCAGCTTCACGAAGAACATCTGGGCCAAAGACTTGGCTTTCTCCGACTTCCGACCAATTCAGAGGGGTACGACACTTCCTTCCGTACAAGGCTTCAAAGGGGGCCATCTGTAAGCTGGCTTGGTAGCTGTTGTTGTAAGAGAATTCTGCGTAAGGCAAGCAGTCTTCCCATTTGGATCCATATTCTAGTACACATGCTCTCAGCATGTCCTCCAGTATCTGGTTGACTCTTTCCGTCTGTCCATCGGTCTGTGGGTGATAGGCGGTGCTGAAATTCAGACGGGTTCCTAGTCCTTCATGCACTTTCTGCCAGAATCTTGAGGTGAATTGTGATCCTCTATCTGACACTATCGACTTCGGGGTTCCGTGCAGGGCGACAATTCTGGAGATGTACAACTCAGCTAACTTTGGGCCTTGATATGTGGTCTTGACGGGAATGAAATGGGCTACCTTGGTCAGCCTATCAACAACTACCCATATCGAATCATTTCCTTTGCTGGATTTGGGCAAACCTATGATAAAGTCCATTCCTACCGAATCCCACTTCCATTCTGGAATCTGCAGTGGCTGCAGCAATCCTGCAGGTCGCTGATATTCCGCCTTGACTCGTTGACAGATATCACACTTGGCGATGTAGCTTCCGATTTCTCTCTTCATTCCATGCCACCAGAATTGTTCCTTCAGGTCTTGATACATCTTGGTACCTCCGGGGTGGATTGAGTAAAGGGTGTCATGGGCTTCCTTCAGGATGACTTGCTTCAGTTCAGAATCCGCTGGCACACATAGGCATCCTTTGTACCAAATAACTCCGGCTTCATCTACGGTGAATCCCGGTGCCTTCCCTGCAGCTATTTGGTTCTTGATTCCGTCGATGCTAGCGTTTCCTTTCTGGGCTTCCTTGATCTGGCTGATCAAGGTGGGTTGAAGCTCTATGCTGGCTAGGAATCCTTCACTAACTAGTTCAAGTCTAAACTGTTCAAACTCTTCAAACAAGCTGGGTTGCTCGATTGCGATTATGGAGTTCAACTGACACGACAGTCGACTCAAAGCATCCGCTTGTTTCGGTCAGAAACCCACCGGCGAGTAGCGACGGGCAACACGGTAGAGCCGGGAGGCTCCCAGGACTGCGGCTGGCCCTGGTCCCTACGAGCGACGGCCCGCAAAGACTCGGCACGCACGTCCGATGCTGATGCAAGGGCGTGCCACCTGACCTATACCTGGTCGGGGAAGGTGTTGGATGTGCCTCGCTTAGTTTCTTGCATGGCATACACGTAAACATTAAATACGAGCCTCGATCGGCTCTCAGGTTGTCCTGTGAATCGGCTCAAGGAGCCGATCCACCCATGATCCGTACGAGGTGTACGATCAGATGGTGGTCCTGCTTGATCAAAATAAAGCTAAAACGACCTACTACGATTTAGGGTTCTCACCACATAATCGGAACATCCTACTCGTGATTGAGCCTGGCGGCCACGCACGGTGATCGTAAACCGACCCTAGACAAGGCCTAAAAACCAACACGAAGTTGATCCCGGAACATCCTGTCTAGGGCTAGCAAACTACACCCTACGCGCCCTCTGGATCCTTCAACCCGTTTGTAAGGCCTAACTATGCGAGATATTAAACTAATCCTTGAAGAACAAGGAGCAATCATAACGGATCGGATCTACTAAATAATGATCAAGCGGGGTGCCGCCCTTACACCTAAGATAGGTGTAAGGGCGGCTAGACATCTAAGGGTTGCACGACGATGACGCATATGATACGATGAACAATGCTAACCCTAACACATCTATGATAACCACGTTGCTCGCCATCAACAAGGCTTCGAGCACGAGCAACGCATGAACATCGAATAAACGTGTCTTGCCTAGATCGCAAGATGCGATCTAGGCAGACATGATGCTTACCGGAAGAAACCCTCGAGACAAGGGAGTTGGCGATGCGCCTAGATTGGTTTGTGGTGAACGTGATTGTTGTTTATTTCATAAACCCTAGATACATATTTATAGTCCGTAGACTTTCTAACGTGGGAATAATCCCAACCGTGCACGAGCCAAACTCTATCTAACCGACACGTATCCTACTATGTTACAGATACACGGGCAAACTAGCCCAAACTTTGTATACAAGGCCGATTCATGTATTCCTTCCATGTATATCCTTCAAGCCCATCTCCAATCGCGGCCCACCTCTGATCCTGTCGGTGCACGGTGATAACACATGCCCCCCGGTTTTGGAAATGACAATTCCAAAATCACTCCGCTTTTCTTCGTTGGGTCATGTCGTGGCAGAGCAGAACCGGCTGCGGTATCCTTCATCATGATGCCTTGCCTTCTCAACTTCTATGCGCGATTCGACAATTCTTTGGCACCACTTCCTCGAAGCTGCTTGTAACATTAACTCTCCCCAATATCCCATTATTTAACCGCGTCGAGCGGTTCGCCCCTTCACCCTCCTGCTCCGTACTAGCCATCGGCAAAAAACCCCCATTCCTCCAGTAGCCATGTCTTCTTCCTCCTCCTCCTCTTACTGCCTCCTCAAACCTCTCCCTACGTATCATCTCCCTTCCGTGAGCCGACGCCAGAGTGGGGCTCGTTGGCGGCGCACGACATCCTCGCCCCAACGACGTGGGACAACGAGGAACACGATTCCTCCATCTGGTCCGAGGATGACAAATCCTTGACCGACGGAGAGGACGACCTCCAATTCCTCGTTGACGGGGAGGAGGAGGCGGAGAGCGAGGACGACCGCTTCTCTGGGACGGCTTCACCTCCTCCGAGGAAGAGGCGGAGGAGGACGGCGACGACTCCTCGAAGGTTACCCACCGGCGAAGCGCCTCCGCGCTCGGTGGGACGACGACAGCGACGACGACGACGATGAGGAAGACGAGGCTCCGTAGAAGGCTACGGGAGCAGCGATGAGGAGCCTATCAGCAGGCTGCGCCGGCGGCAGCGGCGACCGACGACGAGGGCAGCAACGGCCCTTAGATTAGGGACTAGTAGTAGTAGTCGGCTTTTGTTCTTTCTTCCCTGAGCAATCGGCTCTTTCTTTGTAAGAAATCCCACTATTAATGAAGAAAATATTCCCCAATTAATTTTGCTTTCTTGTCAAGTTTGCCGATCGTCGAACGAAGTCGCTGTACGGAGCCGATGGCGGGGCATCGGCTTGTACTATAAACGCGATTTGAGGCCAAGCCGTTGCCTATTCACGCGGTCCAACAGGTCTAGCTCACGTCCAAACCATCCTTCAACCTTAAACGCGCAGATTGAACTCCTCAGCAAACCCACTAGGAGATTCATCCAAATATCATGATTTCTGGTCTGAAACCGATCTGTTAACCTGCTTAATTGAGCTTGTTCCTCTAGAGTCGATAGCAATGCATCGGCTTTTATTATTCTGAAGTCGATGTCCGTGCATCGGCTGTACTCGCTTATCTCTGTTGTCTCCGCATTTTTTCTCAAGTCGATGTCTGTGCATCGGCTGTGATTTTTTACTGGCCGATTTAAAATCGGCCTCCATATCTCACTGCCCATCATCCCACATGCTTGGGAAATACTTCTTGAGATGTTGGCCATTGACGGCCACTTGGGAACTTCACACCATCCAAGCTGTTCAAGCATGTAGGCATTTCCCTTCGAACACTGGATGACTTTGTAAGGACCGTGCCAATTAGGAGACCATTTGCCATATGCTTTATCCACTGGTTCCTAGTGGCAACACGGCTTCCCATACTAGATCACCAACTTGAAACTCCTTTGGTCTCACCTTCTTATTGTATGCCGAGCTACCCTGGCTTTGTTCTCTTTAATCTTCTCCAACGACCAAAGTCTAAGTTCAGTTGCATCCTCAATAGTGTCACTCATCGGGGTTGCATACTCTTCGGGCGTCGAGTCATTACGAAGCGTGACACGTCTCGATCCAGCCGTAATTTCCCAAGGTAATACGGCCTCCTTCCCATAGACAAGGCTGGTACGGTGAAGTCTTTATAGCTCCATGGCATGACATGCGATAGGCCCACAAAGCTTCGACAACGTCTCATGCCACACCACTGGGGTTCTCGTCAATCTTCCTCTTAATCAGCTTGATCGAGGCTTTGATTGGATGCTTCGGCTTGCCCGTTGGCTTGAGCATAGTATGGAGATGATCGGATTAGCTTAATCCCCATGTCATCGTGAGAACTTTCGAATTCTTTAGAGACAAAAACCGAACCTCCATCGGTCGTGATGGTTTGGGAATCCAGAACCTATGAATGACATGTTCTTTGACAAATTGGATAACATCTTCCGATTTTAGCTTCTTCATGGAACGGCCTCCACCCATTTGGTGAAATAATCGTAATGGCCAGAATCCACTCGTGGTTCTTGCTCGACGGAGGATGGATTTTGCCGATCATATCCATGCCCCAACCTCGAAATGGCCAAGGTTTGATGATGGGGTTCATCGGCGATGCGGGTACCATCTGAATTTTTCCGAACATCTGACACGCTTGGCCTCCCTTGTAGTACTTGAAGCAGTCCTCAAGCATGGTAGGCCAATAAAATCCTGATCGCCTAATTAACCACTTCATCTTATGAGCCGATTGGTGAGTTCCACAGGCGCCTTCATGCACCTCATGTAAGAGCCGATTAGACTCAGTTGGTCCCAGGCATTTGAGTAGTAACCCTTCCAACGTCCTATAGAACATGTCATCTCCTATAAGGACATATTTCATAGCCTTGTATCTTATCCTTTTAGGTGCCCCCGAGCCGAATCCTTCAAATAATTGAAGATATCGGCTCTCCAATCATCATGTTCCAGGAAGCCGCACTGAACTTCGACCCGTCCGGTATGTCCTTGTATCCTGACGCCATGCCGTGCGAGATCATTGGCGTCGGTATTACGAGACCTTGGGACCCAATTGAAATTGATGTCTAGAAAATGTGTCATCAGCTCACGACACTCCACCCAATATGGAAAAAGTGACTCACTCTCGCACTTGTATTCGTCAGTGAGTTGAGAGATCACCAACTTCGAGTCTCCAAAAGCTCCACTGCCTCTGCCCCGGCTTCCAAAAGCAACTCCATTCCCTTGCGCACCTGCCTCATACTCAGCAACATTGTTGGTGCAAGGGGTAGATAGCCGATGGCGAAAGAATATGTTGCCCCCGAGGCGACACGAGCAGAGATACCGATGCCACAACCATCGTCACAAGCCGATCCATCGAAGAACATAGCCCATGCACGTACGGATAGTGCTGCTATATTAGTATTAATCCGTTCAGCTATAAGATCGGCCAACGCTTGTCCCTTGAGCTGCTTCGCAGGCTGATACCAAAGATCGAACTCCGTCAACGCAAACATCCACTTACCAAGCCGGCCTTTCAAAACAGGGGCCGACGGCATGTGCTTGACAACGTCGACTTGCATATGACGATGATCTCTGCCGTCAAAAGGATGTGATGAAGCTTGGTGCAGGTGAAGAACGAGGCAAAGGCAAAGCTTCTCGACCTCGGGATACCTTGTCTCCGCGTCCAACATCCTTGCGCTGAGGTAGAAAACGACCTTTTCAACACCCTCATAGAGTTGCACCACCACCAGAAGCGATGGACGTGTCAGCCTGCGATAAGTAGATATAGAACGGCCTGTCTTGTTGGGGTGGAACTAGCACGAGCGGCGTTGTTAGATACCGCTTAATCTCGTCAAACGCCTGCTGCTGTTACGCCCCCGGTGAAACTCGTCATCAGATTTAATCTTCACCGAGCGCTATGAGCGGCTCGATTCGTCTGACAGAGTTAGAGATGAATCGTCGGACGAAAGTTGATCTTGCCGATAAGGCGTTGGAGCTCCTTCTTCGTGGTGGGCGGCTGCATGGTACGTGCTCGCCTCTTGACTTTTCGAGGCCGATCTCAATTCCCCGTTCATGAACCAGAAAACCTAGGAACTGACCGGCCGTCACACCAAAAGCACACTTCTTTGGATTCATTCTCAGTCCGAACTTCCGAGTTCGGTCTAGGATGCGTCGCAAATCATCCAAGTGTCCCTCCATGGAAACAGATTTGACTACCACGTCATCGATGTAGATTTCCACCAACTTGCCGATCAGATCGTGAAATATATAATTCATGGCTCTTTGGTACGTTGCACCAGCATTCTTCAATCCAAAGGTCATGACTACATATTCAAACAAGCCTACTGCCCCTTGTACTCTGAATGCGGTCTTGTGTATATCTTACGGAGCCATGAAGATCTGGTTATAGCCGGCGTTGCCATCCATGAAGCTCAACACCTTGTGGCCGGCAGTCTGCATTGATCAACGTTTACTGCCACGAGGCATCGGATACTCATCTTTTGGAGTGGCTCTGTTGAGATCTCGGAAATCGATGGCCACACGCCATCGGCCGTCCTTCTTCTCTACGGGGACGATCACGGAGATCCATTCAGCATACCTGCATGGCCTGATGAACCCGGTGGCCAACATCTTCTCGATCTCTTTCTTGACCTCTTCCAGAATTTCGGCCTTCATCCGACGTGCTCGTTGTTCGGAACGGCCGAAATCCTTTCTTAAGGGAGCCGATGTTCAATGATGCTCTGTCTAACCCGAGCATCTCTGTGTAATCCCATGCAAAGCAATCCGGGTATTCTTTTAACAGAGCTATCATCTGACCCCTAAGATGTGGATCTAACTTCTTGCTGATAAAAGTTGGTCGCGGCTTATCCCCAGGACCGATGTCGACTTCCTCTAGCTCATCAGCCGATGTAAACCCATACCCTAGCTTTCCGTCACCTGTGAGGTCGACACCAAATACAGGGAGAGCGTGTGGTACGGATAATACGGGCCGATTGCTGGAATCGGCCTTCATCTTGATTGTAACCAGGATTTTTTGGAAGTGTCGGGGCCGATCGCGTGGAACGGCTTCCTCCTTGTCTTCGCTATGAGAGCAGCTGCCCTCGTCTCTGTCCTTACCAGGGTGGCGCCCAAGTCCTACCATGTTGATGTTGAACGAGAATCTTGGCTGGCACCTCCCGAGGTACGTGCACTCCACCATGTCAACGGCGTATGCCCGGTGAATTCGGCACTTCCGAGTGCTGCCAACGCGAATGGCAGCGGCGGTCGGGACTGGAGTGGCATCTCTCCTTGGTGAGTCCCCGAGCTGGTCCTGACGGAGAGTGCGATGCCTCATGATTTCCTGGATCACCCGAAGAGCGACACGCTCCAAAGTGTTCACCGAGGCTCTCGGGAATGGCGGTGTAGCGAATGAGCTACCATTAAGTTAATCTCCTAACGCGGAGACACCGGTGCGTTCTTCCGGCCGGGGCGGACAGGTCCACTCCATCGAGCGCGCCTTCAGGTGAGAGCCCTTTCCACCTGATGCCGTGTGAGCGGGTTACGTGAAAGAGCCGATGAGATCGGCTTCGAGGATCGCTTTGACCTCGTCATACTTCTTCTTCAGCTCCTCGGTCGGATCCTCGTACGTGGCTCGGGGTGCCTTCCGCCATCTCGAGATGTAGATGGCGATGCGGTTGATGTCAAAGAGCTGTCCCACGGGCGTGCCGAGAATGTGTTGCGGTCGAGAAACCCACCGGCGAGCGGCGGCGGGCAGCACGGTAGAGCCGGGAGGCTCCCGGAGTCGCGAGGCTGGCCCTGGTCCCTCCGAGCGACGGCCCGCAAAGACTCGGCACGCACGTCCGATGTTGATGCAAGGGCGTGCACCTGACCTATACCTGGTCAGGAAGGTGTTGGATGTGCCTCGCTTAGTTTCCTGCATGGCATACACGTAAGCATTAAATACGAGCCTCGATCGGCTCTCAGGTTATCCTGTGAATCGGCTCAAGGAGCCGATCCACCCATGATCCGTACGAGGTGTACGATTAGATGGTGGTCCTGCTTGATCAAAATAAAGCTAAAACGACCTACTACGATTTAGGGTTCTCACCACATAATTGGAACATCCTACTCGTGATTGAGCCTGGCGGCCACGCACGGTGATCGTAAACCGACCCTAGACAAGGCCTAAAAACCAACACGAAGTTGATCCCAGAACATCTTGTCTAGGGCTAGCAAACTACACCCCTACTGCGCCTCTGGATCCTTCAACCCGTTTGTAAGGCCTAACTATGCGGATATTAAACTAATCCTTGAAGAACAAGGAGCAATCATAACGGATCGGATCTACTAAATAATGATCAAGCGGGGTGCCGCCCTTACACCTAAGATAGGTGTAAGGGCGGCTAGACGTCTAAGGGTTGCACGACGACAACATATGATACGATGAACAATGCTAACCTAACACATCTATGATAACCACGTTGCTCGCCATCAACAAGGCTTCAGTACGAGCAACGCATGAACGACGAATAAATGTGTGCTTGCCTAGATCGCAAGATGCGATCTAGGCGAGCATGATCTTACCGGAAGAAACCCTCGAGACAAGGGAGTTGGCGATGCGCCTAGATTGGTTTGTGGTGAACGTGATTGTTGTTTATTTCATAAACCCTAGATACATATTTATAGTCTGTAGACCTTCTAACGTGGGAATAATCCCAACCGTGCACGAGCCAAACTCTATCTAACCGACACGTATCCTACTATGTTACAGATACACGGGCAAACTAGCCCAAACTTTGTATACAAGGCCGATTCATGTATTCCTTCCATGTATATCCTTCAAGCCCATCTCCAATCACAGCCCACCTCTGATCCGGTCAAATTCTGGTGATAACACCGCTACCACATTGGCCTTGCCGGGGTGGTAGTGAATCTCCATGTCGTAATCCTTGATCAATTCTATCCATCTGCGCTGCCTCATATTCAGCTCCTTCTGGGTGAAGATATATTTCAGGCTCTTGTCGTCGGAGTAGATCTCGCATCGATTACCCATGAGGTAATGACGCCAAACCTTCAAGGCTAGGACAACGGCTGCAAGCTCTAAGTCGTGGGTTGGATAATTCTGCTCATGTTGCTTCAGTTGTTTTGACAGGTATGATATCACTTTGCCTTCTTGCATCAGTACACATCCAAGACCAATCTTGGAGGCGTCGCAATAGACGTCAAAGGGCTTGGTGATGTCTGGCATGATCAGGATTGGGGCTGAGGTCAGTCTAGTCTTGAGTTGCTGGAATCTCTCTTCACATTTGTCAGTCCACTCAAATTTCTTGTCCTTCTTCAACAGTTGGGTCATTGGTCGAGCGATGCTCGAAAAGCCTTCTACAAATCTGCGATAATATCCGGCTAATCCAAGAAAAGCGCGGACCTCGGTTTGGGTGGTTGGGGCTTGCCATTCTGTAACGAGCTTTGATCTTGGCGGGATCTACGGCAATTCCTCCTGCAGACAAGATGTGTCCCGGGAATCCTACTTCCTTCAGCCAAAACTCACATTTGCTGAACTTGGCATACAAGCTGGTGGTGTCTAAGGGTTTCTAGGACAGTCTCCAAATGTTGTTCATGTTCCTCTTCGGACTTGGAGTAGATAAGAATGTCGTCGATGAAGACAACGACAAACTTGTCCAAAAAGTTCATGAAGATCTTATTCATGAGGTTCATGAAATAAGTTGGGGCATTGGTTAATCCAAACGACATGACGTTGTACTCATACAACCCATATCTGGTGGTAAAGGCAGTCTTGGGGATATCGGTGGCGCGAATCTTCAGCTGATGATAACCAGTCCTAAGATCTATCTTTGAGAACACTTTGGCACCGGTCAACTGATCGAACAGGTCTTCTATCTTGGGTAGGGGGTATTTGTTCTTGATGGTGACATCGTTAAGCTTACGGTAGTCCGTACATAAACGAGTGGACCATCCTTCTGTTATCACCGGAATTTGACCGAGTCAGAGGTGGGCCGCGATCAAGATGGACTTGAAGAATATATATATAGAAGAAATACGTGAATCGGCCTTACATGCAAAGTTTGGGCTAGTTTGCCCTTGTATCTGTAACATATTAGGATACGTGTCGGTTAGGAGTTAGAGTTTTACCCGTGCATGGTTAGGTGCACGCTTGGATTAGAAAGTCCCTTGGACTATAAATATGTATCTAGGGTTTATGAAATAAACAAGAACCAACGTTCAACACAAACAAATCTCGGCGCATCGCCAACTCCTTTGTCTCGAGGGTTTCTCCGGTAAGCACCATGCTGCCTAGATCGCATCTTGCGATCTAGGCAGCACAAGCCTACCCACGTTGTTCATGCGTTGCTCGTGCTGAAGCCTTTTTGATGGCGAGCAACGTAGTTATCTTAGATGTGTTAGGGTTAGCATTGTTCTTCGTATCATATGCTTGTCGTAGTGCGACCCTTATGCATCTAGCCGCCCTTACACCTATCTCGGGTGTAGGGGCGGCACCCCGCTTGATCATAGTTTAGTAGATCTGATCCGTTACGGTTGCTCCTTGTTCATGCAAGGATTAGTTTAATATCCGCATTAGTTAGGCCCTACAAAGGGTTGGAGGATCCAGCGGCGTGTAGGGTGAAGTTTGCTAGCCCTAGAAAGGATGTTCCGGGGATCAACCTCGTGTTGGTTTTTAGGCCCTGTCTAGGATCGGCTTACGGTCACCGTGCGCGAGCGCGAGGCCCAATCGTGAGTAGGATGATCCGATTATGCGGTGAAAACCCTAAATCGTCGTAGATCTCATTAGCTTTATCTTGATCAAGCAGGACCACCATATATTCGGACACCTTGTACGAATCATGATCGGCTCTTTGAGCCGATTCACAGGATAACCTGAGAGCCGATCGAGGCTCGTATTTAATGTTTACGTGTATGCCATGCAGGAAACTAAGCGAGGCATCATCTAACACCTTCCTGACCAGGTATAGGTCGGGTGGCACGCCCTTGCGATAGCATCGGACGTGTGACCGAGGAGGCTTTGCGGGCCGTCGCTGCGAGGGACCGGGGCCAGCCGCAGCCCTAGTTGTTCCCGGCTCTACTGTGTTGCCCGTCGCTGCCCGCCAGTGGGTTTCTGACGTCAACACATTCTGGCACGCCCGGTGGGACCACCTTCGACATCCACCACATCGCCATCTACATCCGAGATGGCGGAAAGCACTCCGGTCAAGTACGAGGATCTGCCTGATGAGCTCAAGAAGAAACATGACGAGATCAAGGCAACCCTTGAAGCCGAACTCATCGGCTCTTTCCACAGAACCCGCTCCCATGACATCAGCATCAACATGGTAGAACTTGGGTACCGCCCTGGTAGGGGTAGCAATGAGGGCAGCTGCTCTCATAGCAAGAATGAAGAGGGAGCCGATCCACGCAACCGGCTCCGACACTGCCACAAGGTCCTGGTGATGATCAAGATGGAGGCCGATTCTAGCGATCGGACCGTATTATCCGCGCCACCGGCTCTCCCAGTATTTGGCGTCGACCTCACAGGTGACGGAAAGCTGGGGTATGGGTTCACCTCGGCTGACGAGCTAGAGGAAGTCGATATCGGCCCTGGGGACAAGCCTCGGCCAACTTTTATCAGCAGGAAGTTAGACCCACAGCTCAGGAGTCAGATGATTGCTCTATTGAAAGAATACCCAGACTGCTTTGCATGGGACTATACAGAGATGCCTGGGTTAGACAGGAGCATCATTGAACATCGGCTCCCCCTTAAGAAAGGATTTCGGCCGTTCCAACAACGAGCTCGTCAGATGAAGGCCGAAATCCTGGAAGAGGTCAAGAAAGAGATCGAGAAGATGTTGGCCGCCGGGTTCATCGAGGCCATGCGGGTATGCTCGAATGGATCTCCGAGTATCGTTCTCGTAGAAAAGAAGGACGGCCGGTGGCGTGTGGCTATCGATTTCCGAGATCTTAACGAGCCACTCCAAAAGATGAGTATCCAATGCCCGTGGCGGAGACATTGATTAATGCAGCTGCTGGCCACAAGGTTTTAAGCTTCATGGATGGCAACGCCGGCTATAACCAGATCTTCATGGCTCCGGAAGATATACACAAGACCGCATTCGAGTACCGAGGGCGGTGGGCTTATTTGAATATGTGGTCATGACCTTCGGGTTGAAGAATGCTGGTGCAACATATCAAAGAGCCATGAATTATATATTTCACGATCCGATCGGCAAGTTAGTGGAAATCTACATCGATGACGTGGTAGTCAAGTCCGTCTCCATGGAGGGACACTTGGGAGATCTGCGACGCGTCCTAGACCGAACTCGGAAGTTCGGACTGAGAATGAACCCAAAGAAGTGTGCCTTTGGTGTGACGGCCGGTCAGTTCCTAGGATTTCTGGTTCATGAGCGAGGAATTGAGATCGGCTTGAAAAGTCGGGAGGCGGTGCGTACCATGCAGCCGCCCACCACGAAGAAGGAACTCCAACGTCTTATCGGCAAGATCAACTTCGTCCGCCGATTCATCTCTAACCTGTCAGGACGGATAGAGCCGTTCATGGCGTTGGTGAAGACTAAGTCTGATGACGAATTTCACCGGGGGCAGAACGGCGGCAGGCGTTTGATGAAATTAAACGGTATCTGACGACGCCGCCTGTGCTAGTTCCGCCCCAGCAAGACAGGCCGTTCTACATCTACTTGTCAGTGGCTGACACGTCCATCGCCTCGGTGGTGGTGCAACTCTACGAGGGCGTTGAAAAGGTCGTTTTTTACCTCAGCAGAAGGATGTTGGACGCGGAAACGAGGTATCCTGAGGTCGAGAAACTGTGCCTCTGCTCGTTCTTTACCTGCACCAAGCTACATCACATCCTTTTGACGGCAGAAATCTTCGTCATATGCAAGTCGGACGTTGTCAAGCACATGCTGTCGGCCCTGTGTTGAAGGGCCGGCCGGGTAAGTGGATGTTTGCGTTGTCGGAGTTTGATCTCCGGTACCCGACTGCGAGCGATCAAAGGGCAAGCGTTGGCCGATCTCATAGCTGAGCGAATCGGTACCAATATAGCAGCACTATCCATACGTGCATGGGCTATGTTCTTCGATGGATCGGCTTGCGACGATGGTTGTGGCATCGGCATTACTGCTCGTGTCGCCTCGGGGGCGAGTACTCTTTCTCCATCAGATTATCTACCCCTTGCACTAACAACGTGGCAGAATATGAGGCAGTACGTAAGGGGATGGAGTTGCTATTAGAAGCCGGAGCAGAAGCGGTGAGAGCTTTTTGGAGACTCCAAGTTGGTGATTAACCAGCTCACGGATGAATACAAGTGCGAGAGTGAATCGCTTTTCCCATATTGGATGGAATGCCGTGAGTTGATGACACAGTTTCGGTACATCAACTTTAATTGGGTCCCAAGAGCCCAAAACACCGAGGCCAACAATCTCGCACAAATGGCGTCCGGCTACATAGATATACCTGAAGGGTCGGAAGTCCAGGTGCAATTCCTGGAACGAGGATGATTGGAGAGCCGAGATCTTCAATTACTTAAAAGATTCGGCTCGGGGGCACCTAAACGGATAAGATACAAAGCCATGAAGTACGTCCTCATAGGAGACGATATGTTCTACGGGACGTTGGAAGGGTTACTACTCAAGTGCCCGGGACCAAGCCGAGTCTAATCGGCTCTTACATGAAGTGCACGAAGGCGCCTGTGGAACTCATCAGTCGGCTCACAAGATGAAGTGGCTAGTCAGGCGCTCAGGGTTTTATCGGCCCACCATGCTTGAAGACTGCTTCAATTACTACAAGGGGTGCCAAGCATGCCAGATGTTTGGGAAGATTCAGATGGTACCAGCATCAGCGATGAACCCTATCATCAAGCCTTGGCCGTTCCGAGGGTGGGGCATGGATATGATCGGCAAAATCCATCCCGCGTCGAGTAAAAAACATGAATGGATTTTGGCCATCACAGACTATTTCACTAAGTGGGTGGAAGCCGTCCCTATGAAGAAGGTGAAATCGGAAGATGTGATTCAGTTTGTGAAAGAACACGTGATTCATAGGTTTGGGATTCCCCAAACCATCACGACCGATGGAGGTTCGGTCTTTGTTTCTAAAGAATTCAGGAAATTCTGCGATGACATGGGGATTAAAGCGATCCGATCATCTCCGTACTATGCTCGAGGCTAATGGACAAGCTGAAGCGTCCAATCAGAGCTTAATCAAGCTGGTCAAGAGAAAGATTGACGAGAACCCTAGGGATTGGCATGAGAAGTTATCAGAAGCATTATGGGCCTACCGCATGTCGTGCCATGGGGCTATAAAGACTTCGCCGTACCAGCTTGTCTATGGACGAGAAGCCGTATTACCTTGGGAAATTACGGACTGGATCAAGACGTGTCACGTTTCAGAATGATCTGACAGCGGAAGAATATGCAGCTTTGATGAGTGACACTATTGAGGACGCGACAGAACTTAGGCTTTGGTCATTAGAGAAGATTAAGGAGAACAAAGCCAGGGTAGCTCGTGCCTACAATAAGAAGGTTAGACCAAAGGAGTTTCAAGTTGGTGATCTAGTATGGGAAGGCTGTGTTGCCGCTAGGAACCGAGAGACAAGGCATATGGCAAGTGGTCTCCTAATTGGCACGGTCCGTACAAAGTCGTCCGGGCCTTGAAGGGTAATGCATACATGTTGGAAGAATTGGATGGACGAAGTTCCCGATGGCCGTCAATGGTCAACACCTCAAGAAGTATTTCCCAAGCATGTGGGATGATGGGCAGTAAGGTATGGAGGCCGATTTTAAATCGGCCGGTAAAAAATAAAAAATAAATATATGAATCCACAGCCGATGCGCAGACATTGACTTAAGAAGACATACAGAGATAACAGTATGAAAATATAGCCGATGTATAGGCATCGACTTCAGAATAACAAAGCCGATACGCTGATATCGACTCTAGAGGAATAGGCTCTTCATCAAAGCTTCCGTGGCCTTCTACGGGAGCCTCATCTTCCTCACCATCGTCATCACTGTCGTCGTCCCACCAGGTGCGGAGGCACTTTGCTGGTGGGTAACCTTCAAGGGAGTCATCGTCGTCCTCCTCCGCTTCTTCCTCGGAGGAGGTAAGATCGTCCCAGGAGAAGCGGTCGTCCTCGCTTTCTGCCTCCTCTTCCCCTTCGACGAGGAATTGAAGGTCGCCCTCTTCATCGGTCAGGGATTTGTCATCTTCCGACCAGATGGAGGAATTATGTTCCTCTTTGTCCCACGACGTCGAGGCGAGGATGTCGTGCGCCGCCAACGAGCCCCACTCCGGCGTCGGCTCGCGAGAGGAGGAAGAATCAGAGGAGACCGATGAGGTGGAGGAGGAATAAGGGGAGGACATGGCTATGGGAGATTGGGGGTTTTGGGGTGCCGATGGCCAGAACAGGGCATCATGATGAGAAATGCTGCGACGGTTCTGCTCTACCATGACATGACCCGACGAAGAGGAAGACAGGATGATTTTGGAATTGTTAATTCCAAAACCAGGGGGGCATGTGTTATCACCGGAATTTGACCGAGTCAGAGGTGGGCCGCGATCAAGATGGACTTGAAGAATATATATATAGAAGAAATACGTGAATCGGCCTTACATGCAAAGTTTGGGCTAGTTTGCCCTTGTATCTGTAACATATTAGGATACGTGTCGGTTAGGAGTTAGAGTTTTACCCGTGCACGGTTAGGTGCACGCTTGGATTAGAAAGTCCCTTGGACTATAAATATGTATCTAGGGTTTATGAAATAAACAAGAACCAACGTTCAACACAAACAAATCTCGGCGCATCGCCAACTCCTTCGTCTCGAGGGTTTCTCCGGTAAGCACCATGCTGCCTAGATCGCATCTTGCGATCTAGGCAGCACAAGCCTACCCACGTTGTTCATGCGTTGCTCGTGCTTGAAGCCTTTTTTATGGCGAGCAACGTAGTTATCTTAGATGTGTTAGGGTTAGCATTGTTCTTCGTATCATATGCTTGTCGTAGTGCGACCCTTATGCATCTAGCCGCCCTTACACCTATCTCAGGTGTAGGGGCGGCACCCCGCTTGATCATAGTTTAGTAGATCTGATCCGTTACGGTTGCTCCTTGTTCTGAAAGGATTAGTTTAATATCCGCGTTAGTTAGGCCCTACAAAGGGTTGGAGGATCCAGCGGCGTGTAGGGTGAAGTTTGCTAGCCCTAGAAAGGATGTTCCGGGGATCAACCTCGTGTTGGTTTTTAGGCCCTGTCTAGGATCGGCTTACGGTCACCATGCGCGAGCGCGAGGCCCAATCGTGAGTAGGATGATCCGATTATGCGGTGAAAACCCTAAATCGTCGTAGATCTCATTAGCTTTATCTTGATCAAGCAGGACCACCATATATTCGGACACCTTGTACGAATCATGGGTGGATCGGCTCTTTGAGCCGATTCACGAGATAACTCTGAGCCGATCGAGGCTCGTATTTAATGTTTACGTGTATGCCATGCGAGGAAACTAAGCGAGGCATCATCCAACACCTTCCCGACCGGGTATAGGTCAGGTGGCACGCCCTTGCGATAGCATCGGACGTGTGACCAGGAGGCTTTGCGGGCCGTCGCTCTGAGGGACTGGGGCCAGCCGCAGCCCTAGTTGTTCCCGGCTCTACTGTGTTGCCCGTCGCTGCCCGCCAGTGGGTTTCTGACGTCAACACCTTCTTGTCCACAAATAGAACTGGTGATCTCCAGGGTGATGCACTAGGTCGAATCAAACCTTTGGCTAACATGTCATCAATTTGCTTGTTCAGCTCCACAAGCTCTGTTGGGTTCATACTATAGGCTCTCTGGGCTATAGGTCCAGTTCCGGGGATTAACTCGATGATGAACTCGATATCCCTATCCGGGGGCATACCAGATAAATCATCCGGAAACACATCAGGGTATCGACAAACGACCCTGATTTGATCCAGAGTTGGTTTGGCTACACTTTGGTTGCAGGTGAATTTTCTGGGTAGTCTTTCAGATACATGTTCTACTATGATACCGGTGCTACTAGTCATGGTGATGGCTTTCTTAGCACAGTCAATCAGTCCATGGTGTCTTGACATCCAGTCCATTCCTAGTACGACTTCCAAACCTTTGGTTTCCAGAATAATCAGATTGGCATAGAAATCTACTTCATGGATTCTGATGGGTACATTTTTGCAAAATTTTCTGGCTTTGGTGGTTGATCCGGGAATTTGAACTATCATAACATGCTTCAAACTGATAGGTTGGATTTTACTGGTACATGCAAAGTCTTCGGTGACAAAAGAATGCGATGCTCCGGAATCAAACAACACTGCGCGGTACGGAGTTGACAGAAAACATACCCAGTACCACATCTGGTGCTTCCTGGGCTTCCTCGGCATTCATGTGGAAGAGACGGCCGTTGCGGTTATTGGGGTTGTTGGGGGCGAACTTTCTGCCGGTGGAGATGCGACATTGCTGCTGAGCAGGTGCAGCGGTGTTGGCGGCAGTCTTGGCTAACCTCTTGGGGCACTCGTTGGAGTAGTGTCCCACCACTCCGCACTCATAGCAAGTGTCGATGGTGGATTTGTCCTTGGGGGCGACGGGGATGGCGTTGCTCCCAGTCCTTGGAGCGGTGTTGGTGTTGTTGTTGTTGGTGTTGGGGGCTCTGGGCGGAGCGCGGTTGAAGTTGTTGTTGTTGTTGTTGTTGTTGTTGTTGCTGTTGTTGTGGTTGCCTCCTGGCCTGGAGTTTCCTCCACTCCGATTCTGATAACCGGGGCGTGAAGTCTGCATCTGGGGCTTGTTGTTGTTCCTTGGCGTGAAACCTCCGCTTGAGCTAGGGCGATACTTCGGGGCGTTGCTGGGCCCACTCTGGTGCATCATGCGGCGTTTGTGGTTCTCGTTGGCTTGGTTCAACTTGCCTTCCATCTGGATGGCGGAGTCCACTAAGGCTTCAAGGTCGGCGAAGGGGATGTTGACGAGGACAGTCTGCATCTCGTCATGCAGTCCGTTCAGGAATCTCTCCTGCCTCTTCTCGGTGGTGTCGGTCTCGTCGGGGGCGTACCTTGACAGTGTAAGGAACCTGTCGCGGTATTCTACCACCGTCATGCGTCCTTGCTTGAGTTCAAGGAACTCATCCCTCATCTTCTTGATAAGACCCGGGGGGCACATGGTACTTGCTAAAGTTGAGCTTGAAGTCTGCCCAAGTCATGACCTGACCTCTGTTCATGGCACGGGTGCTAGTCCACCAGGCTCGGGCTGGTCCGGCAAGGTAGTGGGTTGCGAACAAGACCTTCTCGTTGGCTTCTACTCCGGCTACTTCCAAGTTGTTCTCCATAGTCTGGAGCCAGTCATCGGCGTCGAGGGGTTCTTCAGTCTTGCTAAACACTGGAGGGTTGGTGTTCTAGAAGTTCTTGAGCTTTGATCCGGGGTGGTCATGATTCCCATGGCCTTGGTTGGCAAGGTTTTGCAGTGATGTGATGTTGGCTTGGCGTTCAGCTCTGTCAGTCTCTGATGTCTACGGGAGCTTCTATTCTTGTAGACAGTGTTGGGCCTCCAAGAGCAGAGGTTTGTAGAACAGCAGCAAGTTTCCCTTAAGTGGATCACCCAAGGTTTATCGATCTCAGGGAGGAAGAGGTCAAAGATATCCCTCTCATGCAACCACTGAAACCACAAAGCAAGAAGTCTCTTGTGTCCCCAACACACCTAATAGGTGCACTAGTTCGGCGAAGAGATAGTGAAATACGAGGTGGTATAAATAAGTATGAGCAGTAGTAACGGCGCCGGAAAATATCTTGCTTGGCGTGTAGTTGATGGTGGTAATATGGTAGCGATAGTAACGTGAGTAAAACGGTAAACAAGCAGCGATAGCGATATTTAGGAACAAGGCCTAGGGATCATACTTTCACTAGTGGACACTCTCAACATTGATCGCATAATAAATAACTCTTTCTCATATGTGCTACATACACTCTTTTGTTGGATGATGAACACATTGCGTAGGATTACACGAACCCTCAATGCCGGAGTTAACAAGCTCCACAATTCAATGTTCATATTTAAATAACCTTAGAGCATAATAGATCATTGCAAAATAAACCAAGAACTAACATAGTGCACACACTGTCCACATTACACTATGAAGGAGGAATAGATCACATCAATACTATCATAATGATAATTAACTCCACAATCTACAAGAGATCATGATCATAGCCTACGACAAGAACCACACGGTGCACACACTAGTCACCTTTACACCATGCAGGAGGAATAGACTACTTTAATAACATCACATGAGTAGCACACAACTAGTAGCGATACAAAGCTCATCATATGGATCTCAATCATGTAAAGCAGCTCATGAGATCATTGTATTGAAGCACATAGGAGAGAGATTAACCACATAGCTACCGGTACAGCCCCGAGCCTCGATGGAGAACTACTCCCTCCTCATGGGAGACAGCAGCGTTGATGGAGATGGCGGTGGTGTCGATGGAGAAGCCTTCCGGGGGCACTTCCCCGTCCCGGCGGCGTGCCGGAACAGAGACTCCTGTCCCCCAGATCTTGGCTTCGCGATGGAGGCGGCTCTCGGAAGGTTTCTCGTACGCGTGGCTTTTCCGTCTCGAGGTTTTAGGTCCGGGACCTTTATATAGGCGAAGAGGCGGAGTCGGAGGGGCGACGAGGCGGTGGCACCATAAGGCGGCGCGGCCGGGGTGCGGGCCGCGCCGGCCTATCATCCGGGGGCCCGGTGGCCCCCCTCCGGCGACTCTCGGCTGTTCCGGAAGCTTCGTGGAAAAATAGGATGCTTGGGTCTTGATTTCGTCCGATTCCGAGAATATTTCCTTACTAGGATTTACGGAACCAAAAACAGCGAGAAAACACGAGCCGGCCCTTCGGCATCTCGTCAATAGGTTAGTTCCGGAAAACGCATAAATATGACATAAAGTATGCATAAAACATGTAGATATCATCAATAATGTGACATGGAACACAAGAAATTATCGATACGTCGGAGACGTATCAGCATCCCCAAGCTTAGTTCCTGCTCGTCCCGAGCAGGTAAACGATAACAAAGATAATTTCTGGAGTGACATGCCATCATAAACTTGATCATATTGTAAACATATGTAATGAATGCAGCGATCAAAACAATGGTAATGACATGAGTAAACAAATGAATCATAAAGCAAAGACTTTTCATGAATAGCACTTTCAAGACAAGGCATCAATAAGTCTTGCATAAGAGTTAACTCATAAAGCAATAATTTAAAGTAAAGGCATTGAAGCAACACAATGGAAGATTAAGTTTCAGCGGTTGCTTTCAACTTGTAACATGTATATCTCATGGATAATTGTCAACATAGAGTAATATAACAAGTGCAATATGCAAGTATGTAGGAATCAATGCACAGTTCACACAAGTGTTTGCTTCTTGAGGTGGACGAGAAATAGGTGAACCGACTCAACAATAAAAGTAAAAGAAAGGTCCTTCAAAGAGGAAAGCATTGATTGCTATATTTGTGCTAGAGCTTTGGTTTTGAAAACATAAAGAGAGCATAAAAGTAAAATTTTGAGAGGTGTTTGTTGTTGTCAACGAATGGTAGTGGGCACTCTAAGTACCTCATCAACCAGACTTTCAAGAGGGGCTCCCATGAAGGACGTTATCTCTACCAGCAAGGTAGATCATCCCCCTTCTCTTTTGTTTACACATGTACTTTAGTTTCATTATTTATGGATGACACTCCTCCCAACCTTTTGCTTACACAAGCCATGGCTAACCGAATCCTCGGGTGCCTTCCAACAATCACATACCATGAAGGAGTGTCTATTTGCAAAATTAAGTTGCTTAACGATGAATCGAGCAAAACATGTGAAGAGAATTATTAATGAAAGTTAATTAATTGGGGCTGGGAACCCCATTGCCGACTCTTTTTGCAAAATTATTGGATAAGCGGATGAAGCCACTAGTCCATTGTGAAAGTCCGTCGAAGTAAATGACAAGATCGAAAGATAAAACACCACATACTTCCTCATGAGCTATAAAACATTGACACAAATCAGAGGTGATAAATTTTGAATTATTTAAAGGTAGCACTCAAGCAATTTACTTTGGAATGGCGGAGAAATACCATGTAGTAGGTAGGTATGGTGGACACAATTGGCATAGTGGTTGGCTCAAGAATTTTGGATGCATGAGAAGTATTCCCTCTCGATACAAGGTTTAGGCTAGCAAAGTTATTTGAAACAAACACAAGGATGAACCGGTGCAGCAAAACTCACATAAGAGACATATTGTAAACATTATAAGACTCTACACCGTCTTCCTTGTTGTTCAAAACTCAATACTAGAAATTATCTAGACTTTAGAGAGACCAATTATGCAAACCAAATTTTAGCAAGCTCTATGTATTTATTCATTAATAGGTGCAAAGTATATGATGCAAGAGCTTAAACATGAGCACAACAATTGCCAAGTATCACATTATCCAAGACATCATACCAATTACTACATGTAGCATTTTCCGTATCTAATCCATATAACAATTAACGAAGCAGTTTCAACCTTCGCCATGAAAATTAAAAGCTAAGAACACATGTGTTCATACGAACCAGCGGAGCGTGTCTCTCTCCCACACAAGCATTTATTCAAACAAAAACAAAAACAAGAAACATAAAGACGCTCCAAGTAAAGTACATAAGATGTGACCGAATAAAAATATAGTTTCAAGAGAAGTAACCTGATAATTTGTCGATGAAGAAGGGATGCCTTGGGCATCCCCAAGCTTAGACGCTTGAGTCTTCTTGAAATATGCAGGGGTGAACCACCGGGGCATCCCCAAGCTTAGACTTTTCACTCTTCTTGATCATAGTATATCATCCTCCTCTCTTGACCCTTGAAAACTTCCTCCACACCAAACTCGAAACAAACTCATTAGAGGGTTAGTGCATAATCAAAAACTCACATGTTCGAGAGGTGACACAATCATTCTTAACACTTCCGGACATTTCCCAAAGCTACTTGGAAGTCAATGGAACAAAGAAATCCATCCCACATAGCAAAAGAAGCAATGCGAAATAAAAGGCAGAATCTGTCAAAACAGAACAGTCCGTAAAGACGAATTTTAAAAGGGCACCAGACTTGCTCAAATGAAAATGCTCAAATTGAATGAAAGTTGCGTACATATCTGAGGATCACTCACGTAAATTGGCATAATTTTCTGAGTTACCTACAGAGAATTAGGCCCAGATTCGTGACAGCAAGAAATCTGTTTCTGCGCAGTAATCCAAATCTAGTATTCACTTTACTATCAAAGACTTTACTTGGCACAACAATGCAACAAAACTAAGATAAGGAGAGGTTGCTACAGTAGTAAACAACTTCCAAGACACAAATATAAACCAAAGTACTGTAGAAAAATAACACATGGGTTATCTCCCAAGAAGTTCTTTCTTTATAGCCATTAAGATGGGCTCAGCAGTTTTAATGATGCACTCGCAAGAGATAGTATTTGAAGCAAAAGAGAGCATCAAGAGGCAAATTCAAAACACATTTAAGTCTAACATGCTTCCTATGAAAAGGAATCTTGTAAATAAACAAGTTCATGAAGAGCAAAGTAACAAGCATAGGAAGATAAAACAAGTGTAGCTTCAAAAATTTCAGCACATAGAGAGGCATTTTAGTAACATGAAAATTTCTACAACCATATTTTCCTCTCTCATAATAACTTTCAGTAGCAACATGAGCAAACTCAATAATATAACTATCACATAAAGCATTCTTATCATGAGTCTCATGCATAAAATTATTACTCTCCACATAAGCATAATCAATTTTATTAGTTGTAGTGGGAGCAAATTCAACAAAGTAGCTATCATTATTATTCTCATCAAGTGTAGGAGGCATAGTATAATAACAACAAAATTTATTCTCCATAGTAGGTGGCAACAAAAGACCACTATCATTATAATCATCATAAATAGGAGGCAAAGTATCATCAAAGAAAATTTTCTCCTCAATGCTTGGGGGACTAAAAAGATCATGAAAACCAGCTTCCCCAAGCTTAGAACTTTCTATATCATTATCAACAATGGTGTTCAAAGCGTTCATACTAATATTACTACCGAGCATGCAAATAAGATTCCATAGGTTTTTTAATTTTCGCATCAAACAATCCATGTTTTAAATCGGGAAATAGAATAAGAAGCTCATTCTTGTCCATTATGCCAAACTAGTGTAAACAAGAAACAAAAAGATGCAATTGCGGGATCTAAAGGAAATAGCTTCGAGTACTTACAACGGCGAAAATAGCTTAGTAGCCGACATCCGGAGTGTGAGTACCTTTTACCTTTCCTCCCCGACAACGGCGCCGGAAAATAGCTTGATGTCTACGGGAGCTTCTATTCTTGTAGACGGTGTTGGGCCTCCAA
This sequence comes from Lolium rigidum, assembly GCF_022539505.1. Taxonomy (NCBI): domain Eukaryota; kingdom Viridiplantae; phylum Streptophyta; class Magnoliopsida; order Poales; family Poaceae; genus Lolium; species Lolium rigidum. The sequence continues at coordinate 4,845,667 of NC_061514.1, read as the reverse complement.
GAGCGAGAGGTTTGTAGAACAGCAGCAAGTTTCCCTTAAGTGGATCACCCAAGGTTTATCGATCTCGGGGAGGAAGAGGTCAAAGATATCCCTCTCATGCAACCCTGCAACCACAAAGCAAGAAGTCTCTTGTGTCCCCAACACACCTAATAGGTGCACTAGTTCGGCGAAGAGATAGTGAAATACGGGTGGTATAAATAAGTATGAGCAGATGAGTAACGGCGCGAGAAAATAGCTTGCTTGGCGTGTAGTTGATGGTGGTAATATGGTAGCGTAGTAATGCTAGCGATAAAACGAGTAAACAAGCAGCGATAGCGATATTTAGGAACAAGGCCTAGGGATCATACTTTCACTAGTGGACACTCTCAACATTGATCGCATAATAAATAACTCTTTCTCATATGTGCTACATACACTCTTTTGTTGGATGATGAACACATTGCGTAGGATTACACGAACCCTCAATGCCGGAGTTAACATGCTCCACAATTCAATGTTCATATTTAAATAACCTTAGAGCACAATAGATCATTGCAAAATAAACCAAGAACTAACATAGTGCACACACTGTCCACATTACACTATGAAGGAGGAATAGATCACATCAATACTATCATAATGATAATTAACTCCACAATCTACAAGAGATCATGATCATAGCCTACGACAAGAACCACACGGTGCACACACTAGTCACCTTTACACCATGCGGGAGGAATAGACTACTTTAATAACATCACATGAGTAGCACACAACTAGTAGCGATACAAAGCTCATCATATGGATCTCAATCATGTAAAGCAGCTCATGAGATCATTGTATTGAAGCACATAGGAGAGAGATTAACCTACCGGTACAGCCCCGAGCCTCGATGGAGAACTACTCCCTCCTCATGGGAGACATCAGCGTTGATGGAGATGGCGGTGGTGTCGATGGAGAAGCCTTCCGGGGGCACTTCCCCGTCCCGGCGGCGTGCCGGAACGGAGACTCCTTGTCCCCCGGATCTTGGCTTCGCGATGGCGGCGGCTGCGGAAGGTTTCTCGTACCGTGGCTTTTCCGTCTCGAGGTTTTAGGTCTGGGACCTTTATATAGGCGAAGAGGCGGAGTCGGAGGGGCGACGAGGCAGTGGCACCATAAGGCGGCGCGGCCAGGGCCTGGGCCGCGCCGGCCTATCATCTGGGGGCCCAGTGGCCCCCCTCCGGCGACTCTCGGCCGTTGCGGAAGCTTCGTGGAAAAATAGGATCTTGGGTCTTGATTTCGTCCGATTCCGAGAATATTTCCTTACTAGGATTTCTGGAACCAAAAACAGCAGAAAACACGAACTGGCCCTTCGGCATCTCGTCAATAGGTTAGTTCCGGAAAACACATAAATATGACATAAAGTATGCATAAAACATGTAGATATCATCAATAATGTGACATGGAACACAAGAAATTATCGATACGTCGGAGACGTATCAGTCTCCCTGTCGGCCATCAGGGTTTGCAGCAGTTGCATCATGGCATCGTTTTTGTTGCGATTGGGAGGGGCCATCAGAACATAGAGAAGATCATGAGATAAGAGGGAAATTTCTATGGTTTATTTTGAGTAAGTTCAAAACTTTAAAACTTGAAGGCTTTGGATGATAAACACAAACATTCATTCATTCATTCAACATCACACATTACAAACTAACACTTCCCATGGTTTTAAGAACCATATCTCATGCTACGATACAAGGGACGGGATACAACTCACACCTACATAAGTGATCAAGTGCAACTACTCCTCATCATCCACATCGATCGGGACGAAGTCGTCGGGTCCTGCCTCCAGGAACTCGTAGTCCTCCTCCTCGGTGAACTCGTCCTCCTCAAAGTCGTCGTCGTCACTCAGGAAGGCTCCTCCTCCCTGAAGGTCGAAACCTCCATCATCTTCCTCAATCTCTCTCAGCTGGTCCTCCTGGGCCTTGATAGTGGCCTCCAAAGATGCTATCTTGGCCCGAAGGCGCACGATGGTAGCGTCCTTCTTGGCACGCTGCAGGCGGATTGTCTTGCGGTCCTGGGCAAGCATCTTCATGGCATCGGCATGAGTTGCCAATGCAAGGTGAGTCTGGTTGGCGTAAGCACGGGCGTTGTCCAGATCCTGCTGAGTGTGGTACAGCATGAAGTCTAGATGCTCAGCATGGTGCCTCAACTCAGGGTGAGACTGCAGCTCCATGGGCACTCCCATAGCATCACGCCTCACGAGATGCGCGAAGCAGGACGCAAGTAGGCGCACCACGTTCTGTCCACAGAGACGCGCAAGTGCCTCCTGAAGGGAACGTGCGAGTCCATCGAGCCAGTTGCTCTCGCGGAAGGAGAAGAGGATCCTCTCCGAGGTGGGAGGCTCCATCTTGCCCCTCAAGTCAGCGGTGATGACCTACTGCAACTCTCCTCCGGGTTGGTCGTCTACCTGGATTCCGTGGAACTCGGGGTGTGGGCGTCCAAGAAAGTCCGAGACGGCGTCGAGGTCGTGCTCGAAGATCAGACTCCCGCCGTTCCCAAGCTGGTAAAACTTGGTGTTGATGGGTTCATTCGGCTCCATCTGAAAGCGAAATGGATGAGTAAGTTAGAGAGTGAACAAGTGTGACAAAATTTTAAGTAGATTCAAACAAGAAAGAGCATGATTCATCAATTTTTGAAAAGATCTCAAAGACAAGAGTGTGAATAGATTTTCATAAATATTCCCTTCATTTGATTTCAAAGTTAAGTTTTTCTGAACGTCCATTCTAACTAGGTCTTCTAAGGTCAAACAATGGCTCTGATACCAACTTGTCAACACCCGGATTTTTAAATCCAGATGCCTATTATGTCATTCATCGCAATCCCAGGAATATTTTTGTTGCGAGGCATAATAGTCGAATATCATAGTCATCATTCATTACAAACCATATTGTCTTACAATTTGAATCACATGATCCATATTACACAAATAGTTGATCTATTGATCAACGAACAAACACAAGTTCATAGCGGAAGCGTAAAGATAAATGGACTCTCTAGTCCACAGGCCAACGCTTGACGTCGGAAGACTCCTAGTTATCGTAGGCGTCCTGCTGGTCATCTCCTTGGTAGTTCTGTTCATCTTCATACTCTGGCCATTTGAATAGCCAGGGACAAAGCCGTGAGTACTTTAAGTACTCGCAAACTAATACTAGTGTAGGTGCTAACAAATCTAGTAAGGGGGTGCTAAGCTCTAGTTTATTTGCATCAAGCCAATTTTAGTTCACAAGTATTTGAGAAAAGACTTATTCATGTGCTAACTAACTCAAGTGGGAACATTAGTGTCATTCCCACAACTCAAGTGGTGATTCAAAAACAAGTCACCATTCATCATTCACTTCACCAATATTTTCAAGAATCTGACACTGGAAACTGTATGGCCTTTCCAACCGTCCGTAACCGTGGACACGGCTATTCGAATAGGTTTACACTCTGCAGAGGTTGCACACTTGTGCCACAACATTTGATTTCATCCGGGATAACCCCGAATCATCGTAACACAGTACGCGGATCATCAACCATAACCTTTCACTTACAAGTCCTAGTATGAGCATCTCTCCCCATGAGCTTGGCCTCCCAGTGAAGACCAACTGTCAACCTGGGAACTGCATAGGGCTTGGCCGTACAATTCACCTCAATTCACATCATTTCTCAACAACGGAGGCAGCCTCGGCATAACCCCTATGATGTGTGTTCAGAGGGAACCCATACTAAGATGCATAAATTTCCAGTTAAGCCCTACCCATAATCAGGTATTGTGGGGGTACTCAAAATTGGAAAGGTATCGCATCCAAACCAATATCATTTTTAATCAAAAATCACCATCTTCTCCAAGTCATATTCACCTTCAAAAATCATTCAATGGAATGACTCATCATCCCAAGGTTTCAAATTCATTTCAAGTCACATGTTCCCATCTAGAGTAGTCAAGTTTTAGTATTTAGCACTAGCACTAATCATGAGGGGTGCTATCTTGCTTGGCTAGCTTGAGACTAACTTTACTACTCTAGTAATCTTCTTGACTTAGACCAAAGTTAACTATAAAAGTAACTCTTTAAATAAACAAGTAAAAACTTGTAAGGTAAAAACTTGGGATAGGATTGTGGTAAGAAAGGTAAGACTAATGGTGCCTTGCCCCAAAGGGCTTTGCACTTTGCAAGAATATTAGCTTACCTTGGTAGTTCTCAAAGTTCTCCTCTTCCTCCTCTTGGTAGCAACCTTCCTCTTCCTGGTATTCTCCGGTGCTAGCGTCTAAATTCGAATACGAGGTATAATCACTCAACAAGTTCAAGAGCTATACTAAGCACCACATTACTTCACACAAACTATTCTAAGCACACACATAACACAATTAGGTGCATTGGTTTTCTTTCTTTAGGAAAAATAATTTCCTCTCATTACATATGTAAATGATAGTTTCCATTTAGTGTTGGAGGAAAATAATTTCCTCTCATTGAATCTTCTTAAGATTTAACTTCCCAACAATCATGCATGAAATCATGTTGACCTAAGTCAACCATTCATCATCATCATTTGGGAAAATGATTTAAATGAGGTAGAATACCTCATACAATTTAACAAGTCTAGTTATGATTTAAATTCACCAAGTATTTCATGTGAGAGTATTTGACCAGGGGTCCAAACTTCATATGAAAGTACTTGGGACAAGATTTAAATGAAGTGAAACACTTCATATGATTTGCATAATAGTTTTGGACAATATCACTTAATTAAACTAGCCATATAGTCCTTTATTTCAACTAGGGCATGATCACCCAAAGTGACCACACCATATTTTTACAGAAACAATTAGTGTAAGTGAAATGTGAGATATGAGAGTTGAAATCAACTCAATATCATTTTTGGTTGATTTTTAAGATTTATTTGAATGTGCAAAAGTCCCTGACTTGTTCTTTTTGTCACATTATTTCTACAAAAGATCTAGGGTTGAGACCAGTTGCATGGTAGATCTTTTCAGTAGCTTTCCAACAATATAAAGTTTGCTAAATTTGGCCAAGCCAAACAGATTCTATTGCAATTCAAAGTCAGGGCCAATATTGAATTTAAATAGGATTTGGAATTTCAATTTTGAATTAAAGGGCCGGCGGGAAAAGCTTAACGGGCCAAAACGAATTAAAACGGCCCACGTCCAGCCCACCACGCGTCCACGCACGCGTGGGCTGTCTGACGGTGGGATCCACCCGTCAGCGACTCACTAACCCCGAATCGGTACGGGGCAGCGTGGGACGTTGGATTAGATCCAGATCGAATGGCGCTCGTTCGTCGTCATCGCCGGCGAGAGGAGCTCACTGGCGCAGCGAGGCTAGGGGGTCGGAGCGCTTACCGAGGCTCCAGCAAGGGTTGGCAGTGTGCGCGAGGAAGGTGTAGTCAACGGCGAAGCTCCTGGTACAAGCGGCTTGTCCTGGGGCGGCGTCAATCGGCGGCGAGCTTCCGCGGCGGCGTGCGGCAGTGAGGTTGCAATTGGCTAGCTACGGCGAGGAATGTCGACGGTGGAGTGGCTCAGGCGGTCGAGGGAGAAGAGGGAGAGGTGATGGTGTGCTCAGATCATCGAATGGAGCTCTCCTTTTATAGGCGCGCGAGTGCCCTTGGTGCTGCGGCGAGGTCGACACGGGCGCGGCGTCTCCGGTGGTCTAGCGAGCTAGGCGAGGGCGCGGCGGTGTTCACGACGTCACGGCGGTCCGATATGCGATGCTAGCTAGCCCAGGCGGTGCCCAACCTTGTCGGGAAGCTTCCGTGTCTGGCGGTGTCCGCGGCGGGGTTTCGTCTTCATCTCCGGCGGCGGCGGTCACGGGTCGCGGTCGAGGGCGTGTCTGGCGACTTCGTGGTCGCCAGGCGATGCTCAACCCGCAGTGAAGTTGTCCAGGCGAGGCTCGAGGTGGCGAGGCGACGCGTGGCCAGTGGCGTCCGCGCGTGCACTGGTGCGACGTCATCGGCATCCTGGGAAGATCTGGGCGCGCGAAATCCGGCGGTGGTCGGCGTTGTCCGTGGCAATGGCGACGCTAGGCGGTGCTAGGGAGGTGAGGTGGTGCGTTTGGGCACGGTGGCCGTGGCCAGAGAAGAAGAAGGAGAGGGGTGGCTCGACATGTGGCATGTGGCCGGCATGGCCATGCCATGTCTTGCTAGCTCCTCTCCTAGGCTTGCTATTTTGGTTAAGAGAGAGAGAGGGGACAAGGGGACAAGTAGGAGAAAATGGGGCAAGTAGGGTTAGGCCAAACACTATGCAAATAGTGTTTTGGATTTGTTCCATATTTGCCAAATTCAATTTCTTGCAAAATTTGGTTGAGCTCCAATGGTTTCCAAGTTTGAAATTGGTGCATTTGGGTAAGTTGCAAATGACTAGAGACAAACATGTGTGGTGGTGGAATTTTAAAAATCAAAGAAATGCAAATTTGCAAAGTGTGAGATTGTTGCACAGGTTAAAAAGTCTCAACTTTGCATGAGCATAGTTTTTGATCCAAGATGATTTTGGCATGGTGGTCTTTACCAAAGTTGTTCACCTTGATGTGCTCTTGGATGACATGCAAAGAATTGGGAAAGTTTAGTTTGAAAAACTTGAAATACAAGGGCTCAAAGTAGTGATCAGAATGTAAATGGCAGATTTGACCATTATCATATGTGATCACAATTTGAGTTTGAATTTGATTTGATTTGTGTTTCTTTGATTCCAAAAGTTGTAGTAAGTTTTTAGTAACATAATACAACTAATGGTGAAGACAAAATTGGTCTAGGGTAAAGATTTGCAAAAATGGCATAAACCATATGTGAGGGTTTTAGGGTTTTGTTCTTATTTGATTTCTTTCTCTTTTTGTTTTATTTGGTTGGTGATCTTCACTTGATCACTTTAGAGTTTTAGGGTTTATCACATAAACACAATAACAATCATCATGGCATATCACTCAAATGCACAAGCCCTATGCATGGCACTATATGCAAATAAAAGTTTTTGTTGGTTCTGAATTTTGGATCTCTGGAAATCTTCTTCTTCTTCTTATTGAAATTTGGGATGTTACACACCGTCCCCAAACGGGAGGTGAAGGAGGAGCCGGCGACGCCCGTCAACACGAGGCGTGGCGGAAGCAAGGGAGGCGCGGCGGCGCCCTCCTCATCCCGAAGCCGGAGGTGAAGGGGGAGCCGGAGGAACCGTCGCAGGCGGCGCTGCTGGCGGAGTACGAGCGGCAGTAGCGGCTCATCGCCAGCAGCGACGACCCCGAGGACTGCCCAGGTCTGCAGGCGGCGTTCTTGGCGTCCATGAACGACTAGGACGCCTGGAGGGGTGACCTCGACGCGGCGATCGCCATGTCCATCCGCGACTCCGGCAAGCCGCTGGTGGACCTCACCGACGACGGCGAGGCAGGACCAAACAGCTTGGTGAAGGACGAGCTCGTCGACGAGCCCATCGACGAGCGCGTCAAGCAGGAGGTCGTCACCGACGACATGTACAACTTCCAGCAGTACTACGACGTCTCCGGCCGCCGCAAGTGGTTCTAGATTAGGTTTAGTTTAAATTTAGTCAAATTTGGTTCGAATCTATGTAAGTTTGGACGAATCTAATCGAATCTCGTTAAGTTTCAAATTTCCGAAATTTTGTTTGGGGACGCGACTGGGAAGCGACGTCCCCCAAACACGGCACGAACGAAACACGTCCTCAAACGCTCAATCCAGCGCGTTTTGGGGAACGGTTTGGGGACGTGAGCTGGAGATGCTCTTATTCTCGGAGGCCACACCTGGCAAGTCGAGTACTACCCTGATGGCATCAACTCAAACGACGTCGACTGGATATCTGTTTCTCTGTCGCTTCATCACGCCAATTCTGCCAACACGGAAGCCAAGGTAAGATGCAGGTTTAGCCTGCTAGACCAGGCGGGCGAGCCGGTGCCAGAGTACACCACTACATCACAGTACAAGATTTGGAGCACTTCAAAATACCCCAAATTTGAAACGAAGTGCCACTAATTAGCTATAGAGTCACTTTTTCAAGTGCCACCTTTACTTGCGTCTCTAAAGGTATTTGGGGCACTATCTAGGGGCACTTCTCAAAGTGCCACTAAATTCAATTAGGGGCACTTCTCAAAGTGCCACTAAATCAAATTAGGGGCACTTTGCCAAATGCCACTAAATTCAATTAGGGACACTTGGAAAAGTGCCACTAAACCGAATTTGTGGCACTTCTAACAATGCCCCAAAACCTATTTTGTGGCACTTTAAAAAATGCCTCAAAACCCATTTCATGCCACTATGAGAAATGCCCCTAATTACATCCTATTAGTGGTACTTTGAGCAGTCCCAAAAAGGCAACGAATTATGAACAGATAAAAACAATGGCAGCATACAAGCACACAATATGAACATACACAAAATGTCATACAAGAATAAGCACAGTGTCAACACACTAATCCAGTGCACTTTATTCCGTAATTATCATACAATATCAGTTACACACTATAAACAGTGTCATCATAGTATCTAGTGCATGTTCATCATAGTATCATCACCATGTTTCCAATTCAGACACCATCACAATGTGATCATCGTGACCTTCACTTGATCCCAATCTTCAACATTGTACCTTGAGAGAAGTAGTAATTGAATTCAGCAAAACGGAGATGAATATTGTACTAAAAGCAGCATGTGTTGTTGGCAGAGGAGAAAAACAAACTCAAACATCATCACTAGGTGTGTACGCCCAGGTTGGCCAAGAGAGCAGCTGTTGCCAGGCATTTTTGAGCCAAGTAAATACTATATTCAGTGACCATTTTTGAGCTCAAGTTAATGGAACCAAGAACTAGTCTGGTTCAAACATTCGTTTTTGCTAAAACAAGGAAATGATCAAGGCAGATATCCATCTTCCAATAATCAGCGCCATCACAGGGGTCAGGGATCAATAAAGCAACATAATTCGTCTTTAAAAATCAGTATCGTGTTTGCTGAATCACAAAAGAGCAGAATTGTTTGATATATCAGATTAAAGTGATTGCATATGTTCCGCATTTTGGGATTGTCCTACATGAATACATGATGTTGAGGATGAACAACATTTACCCATGACAGTGATGCGGTATTTGGCCCACCCAGGTATTTGTTTGAAGCTAGCTTTAGGCAATAACTTTAAACATGATACTAGGAACTGATATAAGACATGCAGTAGGAGAAATAACCATTCACTGAGTTGATGAAACAAAATAAATATCAAGAAAGAAGAAGGGCAAATTTTGTTGGCATAGTAACAAATGCAAAAGAATATGACCAACATACAAATAGAAGAAAGTGGTTTCTGATTGTTCTTAGCCAAGTTCACATCATGATGGTTAAGAGTCGATAAGAAATTTCAGTTGGTTTGGCATTAATAGGGCTTATGGCTGGTAACTGATGATGAACTGAAACAAAAAGTCTAGTACGAAACCAATACAGAGCATTCCTTCAGAAAAGTATAAATACACCATATGCTGACAATAGATTTGTGATAGTTTCTTTTTTGAGGGAAACTCTTCTGGTGTTTTCTAACAGCGAATCAAATTCGACCTTTACTCTTTCGTTTAGAATAGCCCTACTTGGAACAGAGCATGAATCGGCGCTAAGGATCACACACTTTGTAAGTGGAAAAACTAAAGCACCATAAATCTAGCTTCACTTATTTCAGATTTGTATCATTACGAAGTAATAATTTCTCTAGTACCATAAGAAAAACTTTAACTCACGTGTGTGCTTACCAAATTGTTCATATGTGCATTCCAAGAACTAGATAAGATAGGCTAGCTCCTAAAAGTTCAGCACAATACATAGGCTCTAGTTTACAGTGACAAGATATAACTATATGCAGAACCTAAATAATGATGTTTGCAATGTTGTAATTGTGTATCAGGACCCAATGTGTTAGCATTTACAAACATTTCTGGATCGCCCACAAGCTAACTCACGTTATCAACATTTACTTGGACTAGACCGATCTTATGGTGTCTATACAAACATACAAACGAGCACATAGGCAGTATATTGGGAGCAACATTGCAGTCTGATCAGATCGAGAGCTAAAAAGTAAAACAATGTGATGGACTTAGGGGCCAGACCTGCTTGTTGATGGTGCAGTACTCGACCATGCGTCTGCTTAGACGTTGATCCTGGTCTCGGTTTCCTCGACGGGGACCGCCTAGCCGTACATGACGACGATAGAGTCGCCCTCAAACTCTGCATTAGACAGATGATCTCGAGACAGAGGAGCGGGAGCCTGAGGGTCGAGGAAGAGGTTGTAGATGACGTACTGGAGCAGCATGAGGCGCGGCGGTGCCGGAATCGCGCCAGTGACAGAGCCGCATCGGCGACCTAGCCAGCGACACGGAGGCGCATGTACGCAGGAGCCGCATCGTCGACCTAGCCAGAATGGGTTAGGGTTAGCCGCGAGGGTGCGAGCAGGTAAAGGGCGGCGTCGCGGTGAAGGGGAGCCGGTGTAGGAGACTGTGGGTTGGCCGTGTAGGAGAGCAGCGGCGTGCGGTAGCGCTAGAGGTGACCGACATCGGCCGGAACTGAGGCGGAGTCCAACATCACAGCATGGTCGTGGGCGAGCGAGAGGGACCTCTAGGATCAAATCGAACATGCAGAGGTTGTAGGGGTGGCGAGGCGAACCTAATACCTATTTCGTCGGCGCTGGAGAGGGCCGGGGGCGAGCGGCGGCGCGACGGCGGCGCCGTGGTCAGTTCGCGAGAGAGAAGATGTTTGTGCCCGTGCGTGCCTGTGTGCGAGACAAAGAGAGAGACGAGAGCGAGGGGTGGGCCGGTTAGGACCCAGCTAGATTGGGCCTAATGGGCCAAATACGTCCGATTTGACGAGATGGGCTCTGTCCATTTCATTCATTTGGCTAGTATCTTTTTTAACGTAAACAAATTAGTAGTATATTTTTTAGGAAAATCTTTTAAATAAAATCCATTATGGAAATCAAAAAAATTAATTTGATACCAGAAAATATATTATAAGTAAAAATAGCAAAAACAATTTTTTATAGTCGAAACACAAAAAACATGAATTTTCATATAGTTTTAGAAGACTAACTCTTAATTCTTAAATTATAATAATCTCAAATATATTTGTACCAAGAAAGTCCACTCTCCGTCCTCCAACTTTGCCACAAATTCACTTCTAGTCCTAAAAGTCATATTTGATCCAAAACAGACCTTAAACTTTCTAAATCAATAGTATCCTTTGTTTTAAATAGTCGGGTATAGCCAGGCTATAGCCTTTCCCGCATGATGTGGCTAACTGCTATAGCTCGGCTAAAGGTGCTAAAGTTTTTAAATAGTCGGCTATAGCCCGGCTAGCTGTTTTGGGAGGCCATGGCTATAGCCTGTAGCCGGCTATTTAAAACCATGTGTATCACGTATTTCTCCGATATTTTGTTGACACCCGGTTGGTTAAAACCAAAGAGTGATCCAGCTATATTGATATGGGCAGAATCCACGTAACCACATCGCTTTGCAATCGCAATCCTGTGGCCAAAATCCCTAATCTTGTAGTCAAAATCTCTTTTCCAATCTCTCGCTGGAGGAACTTCCTTCATTGTCGGCGTCCCATCCTCGTAGTCTAGCTCGTCTTGTTCGCCGCCCCACTCGTTATTTCACAAGTTATGCTATATGTAGAATGTACTTCAATACTAAATCACAAGTTATGCCCGGGTGTTAATGGTCCTTCAAAAAAATCAGCTAAAAAGGCTTTCCAATAAGTTGGAAGTTTGATTCGAAACCTGATTATCACAGACAGATTATTTTAGATTTTTTGTTTTACCTCATTTGTTAGCACTTAACAGCCTTTTAAAAGAAGTTTGACTCTTCTTTTTAGTGTGTAATAACTCTTCTTTCTATTGTTATTTAACTATCGATAAATTGAGGCACTTAGAAGTGTCCCAAAAGGTATATACATAGTAGGGCACTTAGAAAAGTGTCACAGTAGGTATAGGTCTATTGGGGCAATTAGAGAAGTGCCACAAAAGCTATACAAATTAAGGGCACTTTGCTAAACTGCCCCTAATTGACACTTATTAGCCGCACTTTGACAAGTGCCCCAAGAAAAAGTGCCCCAAAATCTATACCGTGTTATAGTGCACCACGCCGTACCAGGCACATGAAGATGCCATCTCCATGGACACGGCAGTCTCACAGATTCATCAAAAGAAAGGAACTCGAGAGCTCCGCGTACCTTAAACACGACCGTTTCAGCATCATGTGTGACCTCAGCATCGCCACGGGACTCCGCACGCAGGGCCCCTGGCGGTGCCGCCCCTCCACATCCCTCCCCTCCCTCACCGCCACCCGAGGGTGGCGCCGGGCAAAGCCCGCGCGGCGCCGACGCCGTCATTCAAGGATATTTTCCAGATGTTCAACCTAGGTTTGCTCAGTGTGTCACTGGTCAAGCTTTGGGTACTGTTCCAAGCAAAGGAGACTAGAAGGTTAAATGTGGGAATATGCGCACTCGCTGATCTGTTTCACATGCATGGGGAGAATGATGCCACATATGCGGGCCAACTTATGACGAAAGAGTCCTTCGTCACTGCATTGCTTGGAAATAAGAAAAAGCATTTTCTACTTGTGTCGTATGTTACATCGTAGGTCCTTCTCAGTCTTTAGTCGTAATTATTTTCTTCTCAGCTGAGTGATATATTTGCTGGAAACAGACCTATGTGATTTTACTTCATAGATAAGAAGCAACTTGTGTATCGAGTACTGGAGTTACTTTTACATGCATGTACTAGATTATACATCTATGTGCTGATTTAAGAAGTACACTTGCATGCCCATCGATCTCTAGAAAAGTTCAGAACCAAGCACACACTTGTTTATTTATATGTATTTATAATCATTGTGAAAGTTTAGCAGATATGGTGTGATCGATTCAAATCTTCATGTTTTGATAGAGTAACATGTCTGAAATGTTAATTGACCTATTTGATGGCGTCATATAAGAATGCTAGTATCTAGCATGATTGAATATTTCACTATGACGTCACAACTATAAAATGTTTGTCCTATGAATACTTTATTACATATCATTACTTTGGTTCTTCACATGGTTGTGCAACGAGCCAACGACCACTGGATCCTAATAGTCCTCACGTCGCAGGATCGAAGTTCAAACACAAAACTATATCCATTGTTCGCAATGTCGCTCTCTCTGAATTTGCACAAAAGGGAGGAAATCTTCCAAGCCAAGGTAAGGCACATAAAACATAAAATTTCAAACACATCACCGATATCTCTTGCTTAGGGCAGTTAGATCACCCGACAGGCTACATTCTCTGATGACACCTGTCCACTGGCGGAGCCTCTTGGAGATCATACTGGGTCCTGGCCCGGTCTTCCAAAAGTGCAAACTACTTAAGCAAAATGGCCCGTGAGATCCAGCTCTTCTTTGGCACTCAGGTCTCTGTTCATTTGCCTAGCATACAGAATTACAGATGATGTTCCGTGCATCTTTCTTTTCGACATGGCATGGACATGCAAAGCATCCTTGCTAAGCACTGCCCAGTACCCACCCAATCTCATCCAATCCGGTACTCCTAGCTCTCTAGTGTCTACTTCTTCCACTAAACAATGCACTCTTCTTTTCCTGATTTTCTCTCTTTCAAGCTTTCTTGTTCATTCTAGCAAGCATCGTAAGGCATTTGGCCCCTTCTTTGTTGTGTGTCACGCTCCGCCACTGCACCTGTCCTATTTACTACGGCTTCAGAACCAATTGGTCACAGCTGAAGACATACGGCAGATCTGTTTAGACATCAATCAATCAGAATTTAACTACACAAAGGAGATTACACACATCCAAGGATTCATTGGGAAAATTATCAACCAGGAGGTTCGTTGTGGAAATCGGGATTCTCCACTCCAGCGAAGGCACACCGGAGAATGACAGCTCTCGCAGGAGGGCGCAGCTTTGCCTTTCGAGCCAAAGCCAGGCTGCTTCTTTGACTCCACATTCAAGTTATTTCATATAGATACGATTAAGTTTAGGGTTAATTATTGGTTTGCCACTACAGCCCGCGCATGACTTAATTTTGCCACTAGAGCAGAATAGTGCTCAGTTTTGCCACCGCTTCTGGCGCAGCTGCTCTGTCGAGGCCAAACGGCCAGGCTTCAAACGTTTCCGTCTCTTGCCGTTACTGAAAGTGGGGCCAGATCTTACAGGTAGGACCGCGCAATGACAAATAGGTGAAGACCGAACTACCCCCTGCTCCCGCCACACAGCAACACACCGATCTGCTGCACCCACCACCATCCGCGCCCCTGCCGGCACCACCTGCGCCGCCACGACCTGTGACGCCACCACCTGCGCCGCCGCGCGGCCGTCTCGCGTGGACACCTTCTCCACCGCCTCCAGGAGCACCTGCTCTGCCCCCACCCCCTTGCGACGTAGTCGCTCGTTCCGCCACTGCGCCCTCCACCTGCTCGACGGAATGGCTAGTGGCGGCGACGACCTTGGCGAGGCAGGCGTGGGGCCGACGACCTTGAGCTTTCTTGTGTAGTGCAATAGTCGATTTGACATGGAGTGCTCATTGCGTTTGATTTTGCTTTTGGTGTGCTCATTGCCTCTCTGTTTTTGGTTGATTAGGATGGAATTGCGGTTTGCTTTCTTGGTGAACATTAGAAGGGAGCGATTCATTGTGGATGCAAAGGATCAAAAGAAATTCCAAGGAGGGTTTGATTATCGGTTGCCAATGGATTGTAATTGGAGTTTTAGACAATTTGGCGAGGTAATTTGCGGCCCATATCCTTGGGGTATGCATGATGAAGTGGAATTCAAATACTACGATGGGGGAATTGATTGGGTGAAAGTTAGTAATGATGAAGAGCTCGCTACCATTTTTGCTAAGCATAAGGAGAAAGAGCAATTTCATGTGAGGCTGCAAAATGATGTGGTTGTGCCGGCAGTTGGAACTTCTTGGACAGATTCATGTCGTCGTAATGGCAGCTCTAGCCAGAACAGTTCAGTTAGGGGAGCTTCAGTTAGTGCACGGCGACGTGGTGGCTCGTCAAACATGGGCACCGGCAGTAGGGTCCCAAGAGAAGTGGAGCCTGAATACATCGATGATGAAGAGAGGCTATATTCTGATGTTGTGCAGAATTTACGACGGCCATGTCGGGCTGAAAACTGAGATGAGTGTGACAATGAGGCTTTTGTGATTGATGATGAGGAGGTTGAGCACGAAGACCTTCCAGCTATTGAATGGGACCCTGCAAACTCTCAGATGGAAGAAGGTACCATCTTTGCATCCATGAGTGAGTGTAGAAATGCACTTGTGACATACTGCATCAGGGCAGAGCGTACATTTGAAGTTGACAAGAGCGACGAGTACGTTACGAGTGCACTGTCCGACTGAAGATTGTCCATGGAGGATGCACGCGTCTAAAATGCGAAATAGCACGAATGTTCAAGTCAAAGTGAATCCTTTTAAGCACACATGCCTGGAATCAACCCTGAGGAAGGAAACAATCAGTAGAGCCAAGTCAAGATGGGTGGCTGAAGAAGTAAAAAGGTGGGTGACAGAAGACCATCAAGTGGGTACAAAGGAGTTGCAGAAGAAGCTCAAAGAAAAGTTCAAGATAGAGGTACCATACATGAGGGTTTTCAATGGAAAACAACATGCTATGGATTATATTTATGGTAATTGGCAGGAAAGTTTTAAACTTGTTGTATTCATTTAAGGGTGAAGTGGAGAAGACCAGCCCAGGTAGTATTGTAGATATTGATCACCACACCGTGGAGTACACGTTGAGGGGAATGACAATGACCAAAGAGTGCTTTAGAAGGGTTTTTGTCTGCTTTGAGGCTTGTCGCCGGGGTTTTTGGAAGGCTGCAGGCCCTATTTGGCTATTGATGCTACTTTTCTCACAGGGAGGTTTAAAGGACAGTTAGTAGCAGCTTGTGCGGTTGATGGACACAATTTTGTATTTCCGAGTTGCTTATGGCGTGATAGAGGCAGAGTCCGAGGAGAGCTGGACTTGGTTTTTGCGAGAATCTGCGCCGGGCTATTGCACATCCCAATGGGTTGGTAATTCATACGGATGCTTGCAAGGGTTTAGAAGTAGCCGTGAACAATGTGTTCCCCGGAGTAGAGCATAGGGAATGCATGCGTCACCTTGCTGCAAATTTTGGGAAGAAATTCAAAGGAAAGGTGTATGCCGACAATTTATGGCCAGCATCTTTGACTTGCAGTGTGAAGAAGCACAACTATCACATGAGGCAGTTATACAAAAATGACAAAGTGGAGGAATACTTGGAAACACACCACTCCAAGTTATGGGCCAGAAGCCAATTTAGTGAAGTGAGCAAAGTTGACTATGTGCATAATAATCTTGCAGAGTCTTTCAACTCAACGATCCGAAAACTAAAGGGTCTTTATTTGGCGGATTTGCTTGACAAGATAATGGTAGAATACGTGCAGAAATTTCTTGTTCGAGCAGGAATAGCCGAGGCAAAATTCATGGGACACATTATAATCCCTTCCGTGATGAATGAATTGAAGCAGAAAACAAGATGCTTGGAAATGGACATGACTCGTTGCTCAGCTACGACGGCAGAGGTATCTGATGTCTACGGGAGCTTCTATTCTTGTAGACAGTGTTGGGCCTCCAAGAGCAGAGGTTTGTAGAACAGCAGCAAGTTTCCCTTAAGTGGATCACCCAAGGTT
Organism: Lolium rigidum; assembly: GCF_022539505.1. Lineage (NCBI taxonomy): Eukaryota > Viridiplantae > Streptophyta > Magnoliopsida > Poales > Poaceae > Lolium > Lolium rigidum. The sequence goes on along the minus strand of NC_061514.1, from coordinate 4,828,959 downwards.
TATCGAACTCAGGGAGGAAGAGGTCAAAGATATCCCTCTCATGCAACCCCGCAACCACAAAGCAAGAAGTCTCTTGTGTCCCCAACACACCTAATAGGTGCACTAGTTCGGCGAAGAGATAGTGAAATACAGGTGGTATGAATAAGTAGTAGCAATGGCACCGGAAAAGTGCTTTGCCCAGGACGATAAACAAGCGAGTAGTAACGCAGCAGTAGTAACGCAGCAGTAGTAACGCAGATAAAACGATAAACAAGCAGCGATAGCGATATTTAGGAACAAGGCCTAGGGATTAGACTTTCACTAGTGGACACTCTCAACATTGATCACATAACAGAATAGATAAATGCATACTCTACACTCTTGTTGGATGATGAACACATTGCGTAGGATTACACGAACCCTCAATGCCGGAGTTAACAAGCTCCACAATTCAATGTTCATATTTAAATAACCTTAGAGTGCATGAAAGATCAATTCGACTAAACCAAGTACTAACATAGCATGCACACTGTCACCTTCATGCTAAGTAGGAGGAATAATACACATCAATACTATCATAGCAATAGTTAACTTCATAATCTACAAGAGATCATAATCATAGCATAAACCAAGTACTAACACGGATGCACACACTGTCACCATTACACCGTGCAGGAGGAATAAAACTACTTTAATAACATTGCTAAAGTAGCACATAGATAAATTGTGATACAAAATACATTGCAATCATAAAGAGATATAAATAAGCACTTCACTACGCCACTCATAACAGTGAGTAAGTATTCTGTGAAATATAGCCTAAGAGACCCACACGGTGCACACACTGTCACCTTTACACACGTGGGACAAGGAGTCTCCGGAGATCACATAAGTAAAACTCACTTGACTAGCATAATGACATCTAGATTACAAGCATCATCATATGAATCTCAATCATGTAAGGCAGCTCATGAGATTATTGTATTGAAGTACATAGGAGAGAGATGAACCACATAGCTACCGGTACAGCCCCGAGCCTCGATGGAGAACTACTCCCTCCTCATGGGAGCAGCAGCGGTGATGAAGATGGCGGTGGAGATGGCAGCGGTGTCGATGGAGAAGCCTTCCGGGGGCACTTCCCCGCTCCGGCAGGGTGCCGGAACGAGAGACTCCTGTCCCCCGGATCTTGGCTTCGCGATGGCGGCGGCTCCGGAAGGTTTTCCGTATCGTGGTTCTTCGTATCGGGGTTTTCGCGACGGAGGCTTTAAATAGGCGGAAGGGCAGCCTCGGAGGGGGCCCGGGGGCCCACACCATAGGGCGGCGCGGCCCCCCTCCGGCCGCGCCGGGTGTGGTGTGGGGACCCCGGGGCTTCCCTCCGGCGGCTCTCGGGTGTTCTGGAAGGCTCCGGGAAAAATAGGACCCCGGGTCTTGATTTCGTCCAATTCCGAGAATATTTCGTTACTAGGATTTCTGAAACCAAAAACAGCAGAAAACAGGAACTGGCTCTTCGGCATCTTGTTAATAGGTTAGTTCCATAAAATGCACGAATATGACATAAAGTGCGCATAAAACATGTAGGTATCATCAATAATATGGCATGGAACATAAGAAATTATCGATACGTCGGAGACGTATCAAGCATCCCCAAGCTTAGTTCTCGCTCGTCCCGAGCGAGGTAAAACGATAACAAAGATAATTTCTGAAGTGACATGCCATCATAACCTTGATCATACTATTTGTAAACATATGTAATGAATGCAGCGATCAAAACAATGGTAATGACATGAGTAAACAAGTGAATCATAAAGCAAAGACTTTTCATGAATAGTACTTCAAGACAAGCATCAATAAGTATTGCATAAGAGTTAACTCATAAAGCAATAAATCAAAGTAAAGGTATTGAAGCAACACAAAGGAAGATTAAGTTTCAGCGGTTGCTTTCAACTTGTAACATGTATATCTCATGGATAATTGTCAACATAGAGTAATATAACAAGTACAATATGCAAGTATGTAGGAATCAATGCACGAGTTCACACAAGTGTTTGCTTCTTGAGGTGGAGAGAGATAGGTGAACTGACTCAACATAAAAGTAAAAAAGAATGGTCCTTCAAAGAGGAAAGCATCGATTGCTATATTTGTGCTAGAGCTTTTATTTTGAAAACATGAAACAATTTTGTCAACGGTAGTAATAAAGCATATGAGTTATGAAAATTATATCTTACAAGTTCCAAGTCTCATGCATAGTATACTAATAGTGCCCGCACCTTGTCCTAATTAGGTTGGACTACCGGATCTTTGCAATGCACATGTTTTAACCAAGTATCACAATGGGGTACCTCCATGCCGCCTGTACAAAGGTCTAAGGAGAAAGCTCGCATTTTGGATTTCTCGCTTTTGATTATTCTCAACTTAGACATCCATACCGGGACAACATGGACAACAGATAATGGACTCCTCTTTAATGCATAAGCATGTGGCAACAATTATTATTCTCATATGAGATTGAGGATATATGTCCAAAACTGAAACTTCCACCATGAATCATGGCTTTAGTTAGCGGCCCAATGTTCTTCTCTAACAATATGTATGCTCCAACCATTAAGGTGGTAGATCTCTCTTACTTCAGACAAGACGGACAAGCATAGCAACTCACATGATATTCAACAAAGAATAGTTGATGGCGTCCCCGAAACATGGTTATCGCACAACAAGCAACTTAATAAGAGATAAAGTGCATAAGTACATATTCAATACCACAATAGTTTTTAAGCTATTTGTCCCATGAGCTATATATTGCAAAGGTGAATGATGGAATTTTAAAGGTAGCACTCAAGCAATTTACTTTGGAATGGCGGAGAAATACCATGTAGTAGGTAGGTATGGTGGACACAAATGGCATAGTGGTTGGCTCAAGTATTTGGATGCATGAGAAGTAATCCCTCTCGATACAAGGTTTAGGCTAGCAAGGCTATTTGAAACAAACACAAGAATGAACCGGTGCAGCAAAACTCACATAAAATACATATTGTAAACATTATAAGACTCTACACCGTCTTCCTTGTTGTTCAAAACTCAATACTAGAAATTATCTAGACTTTAGAGAGACCAAATATGCAAACCAAATTTTAGCAAGCTCTATGTATTTCTTAATTAATGGGTGCAAAGTATATGATGCAAGAGCTTAAACATGAGCACAACAATTGCCAAGTATCACATTATCCAAGACATTTTACCAATTACTACATGTAGCATTTTCCGTTTCCAACCATATAAAAATGAACGAAGCAGTTTTAACCTTCGCCATGAACACTAAAAGATAAAGCGAAGAACACATGTGTTCATATGAACCAGCGGAGCGTGTCTCTCTCCCACACAAGCATGTATTTATTCAGAGAATGAAAATAACAAAACAAAAATAAAAGCATACAGACGCTCCAAGTAAAGTACATAAGATGTGACCGAATAAAAATATAGTTTCAGGGGAGGAACCTGATAATGTTGTCGATGAAGAAGGGGATGCCTTGGGCATCCCCAAGCTTAGACGCTTGAGTCTTCTTATAATATGCAGGGGTGAACCACCGGGGCATCCCCAAGCTTAGAGCTTTCACTCTCCTTGATCATATTGCATCATACTCCTCTCTTGATCCTTGAAAACTTCCTCCACACCAAACTCGAAACAACTCATTAGAGGGTTAGTGCATAATAAAAATTAACATGTTCAGAGGTGACACAATCATTCTTAACACTTCTGTACATTGCATAAAGCTACTTGGACATTAATGGATCAAAGAAATTCATCCAACATAGCAAAAGAGGCAATGCGAAATAAAAGGCAGAATCTGTCAAAACAGAACAGTCCGTAAAGATGGATTTTATTAGGGCACCAGACTTGCTCAAATGAAAATGCCCAAATTGAATAAAAGTTGCGTACATGTCTGAGGATCATGCACGTAAATTGGCTTAATTTTCTGAGCTACCTTCAGGGAGGTAGACCCAGATTCGTGACAGCAAAGAAATCTGGAACTGCGCAGTAATCCAAATCTAGTACTTACTTTACTATCAAAGACTTTACTTGGCACAACAAAACTCAAAACTAAGATAAGGAGAGGTTGCTACAGTAGTAGACAACTTCCAAGACTCAAATATAAAACAAAGTACTGTAGCAAAATAACACATGGGTTATCTCCCAAGAAGTTCTTTCTTTATAGCCATTAAGATGGGCTCGAGCAGTTTTAATGATGCACTCGCAAGAAATAGTATTTGAAGAAAAAGAGAGCATCAAGAGGCAAATTCAAAACACATTTAAGCCTAACATGCTTCCTATGAAAAGGAATCTTGTAAATAAACAAGTTCATGAAGAGCAAAGTGACAAGCATAGGAAGATAAAACAAGTGTAGCTTCAAAAATTTCAGCTCATAGAGAGGCATTTTAGTAACATGAAAATTTCTACAACCATATTTTCCTCTCTCATAATAACTTTCAGTAGCAACATGAGCAAACTCAACAATATAACTATCACATAAAGCATTCTTATCATGAGTCTCATGCATAAAATTATTACTCTCCACATAAGCATAATCAATTTTATTAGTAATAGTGGGAGCAAATTCAACAAAGTAGCTATCATTATTATTCTCATCAAGTGTAGGAGGCATAGTATAATCACAACAAAATTTACTCTCCATAGTAGGTGGCACCAAAAGACCACTATCATCATAATCATCATAAATAGGAGGCAAAGTATCATCAAAGAAAATTTTCTCCTCAATGCTTGGGGGACTAAAAAGATCATGAAAACCAGCTTCCCCAAGCTTAGAACTTTCTATATTATTATCAACAATGGTGTTCAAAGCATTCATACTAATGTTACTACCAGCATGCAAATAAGATTCCATAGGTTTTTTAATTTTCACATCAAACAATCCATGTTTTAAATCAGGAAATAGAATAAGAAGCTCATTGTTGTCCATTATGCCAAACTAGTGTAAACAAGAAACAAAAAGATGCAATTGCAGGATCTAAAGGAAATAGCTTCGAGCACAAACACATTGGCGCCAAAAAAGTACTGTTACCTGGAACCGGAGTATGAGTGCCTTTTTACCTTTCCTCCCCGGCAACGGCGCCAGAAAATAGCTTGCTGGCGTGTAGTTGATGGTGGTAATATGGTAGCAGTAGTAACGCAGTAAAACAGTAAACAAGCAGCGATAGCAGTATTTAGGAACAAGGCCTAGGGATTAGACTTTCACTAGTGGACACTCTCAACATTGATCACATAACGAGAATAGATAAATGCATACTCTACACTCTTGTTGGATGATGAACACATTGCGTAGGATTACACGAACCCTCAATGCCGGAGTTAACAAGCTCCACAATTCAATGTTCATATTTAAATAACCTTAGAGTGCATGAAAGATCAATTCGACTAAACCAAGTACTAACATAGCATGCACACTTGTCACCTTCATGCTAAGTAGGAGGAATAATACACATCAATACTATCATAGCAATAGTTAACTTCATAATCTACAAGAGATCATAATCATAGCATAAACCAAGTACTAACACGGATGCACACACTCGTCACCATTACACCATGCGGGAGGAATAAAACTACTTTAATAACATTGCTAGAGTAGCACATAGATAAATTGTGATACAAAATACATTGCAATCATAAAGAGATATAAATAAGCACTTCACTACGCCACTCATAACGGTGAGTAAGTATTACGTGAAATATAGCATAAGAGACCCACACGGTGCACACACTTGTCACCTTTACACACGTGGGACAAGGAGTCTCCGGAGATCACATAAGTAAAACTCACTTGACTAGCATAATGACATCTAGATTACAAGCATCATCATATGAATCTCAATCATGTAAGGCAACTCATGAGATTATTGTATTGAAGTACATAGGAGAGAGATGAACCACATAGCTACCGAGTACGGCCCCGAGCCTCGATGGAGAACTACTCCTCCTCATGGGAGCAGCAGCGGTGATGAAGATGGCGGTGGAGATGGCAGCGGTGTCGATGGAGAAGCCTTCCGGGGGCACTTCCCCGCTCCGGCAGGGTGCCGGAACGGAGACTCCTGTCCCCGGATCTTGGCTTCGCGATGGCGGCGGCTCCGGAAGGTTTTCCGTACCGTGGTTCTTCGTATCGGGGTTTTCGCGACGGAGGCTTTAAATAGGCGGAAGGGCAGCCTCGGAGGGGCCTGGGGGCCCACACCATAGGGCGGCGCGGCCCCCCTCCGGCCGCGCCGGGTGTGGTGTGGGGCCCCCGGGGCTTCCTCCGGCGGCTCTCGGGTGTTCGGAAGGCTCCGGGAAAATAGGACCCCGGGTCTTGATTTCGTCCAATTCCGAGAATATTTCGTTACTAGGATTTACGGAACCAAAAACAGCAGAAAACAGGAACTGGCTCTTCGGCATCTTGTTATTAGGTTAGTTCCAGAAAATGCACGAATATGACATAAAGTGCGCATAAAACATGTAGGTATCATCAATAATATGGCATGGAACATAAGAAATTATCGATACGTCGGAGACGTATCAGTATCATTTTTGGATAAAGAGAAGAGGGAATGGAGATATCCAGTGGATTTAGAAGCTAGAACTTGCAGTTGTAGGCAATGGCAGATAACTGGGTTGCCATGCATTCATGCCTTGTTTTTCATCACTACTCTGTCAGGTCAAGCAGGTAACATACAACAGTATGTGCATGATTACTACTGCATTGCAAAGTTCAAAGCCACATATGCACATGCCTTACCTGCTTTGGAGGGAAAACAACAATGGGATCCAAGTGGACCCTGGTTTTAAGCTTTGCCCTCCAGTTCTGAAGAGAGCAGCAGGTAGACCGAGGAAAAGTAGAATAAGACCTCGCAGCGAAGGAGCTGGACTTGGACCGAGGAGACGTAAGTGCACAAGGTGTGGTGGGTCTGGTCATTTCGCTAGGAATCTTGTGATAACGCGAGTAGATCCAGCGTTCGGAGAGTGTTTTGATGTTTCAAATGATGAGCAAAATGATGATCAAAATGAGGATGCAGTGGAGGCTACAAGTGATGATCCAATTGATGATCCAATTGATGATCCAATTGATGAGCCACAAAATGATCAAATTGATGATCCAATTGATGAGCCACAAAATGATCAAATTGATGATCCAATTGATGAGCCACAAAATGATCAAATTGATGATCCAATTGATGATCCGATTGATGAGCCACAAAATTATCAAAATGATGATCCAATTGATAATGGAAATGATGATCCAATTGATGATCCAATTGAGGAGAAAATTGAGGCTCCAAATGTTGGTGTCCAACCTTCTGTGGTTGTGAGTTCTACTTGGTATGTAAATCTTTCCAATACTAGTGTACATTTATCACTTGACACAATCTTACCGCCCTTTGTTTTGTACAGCTCTGTTGTAGGTTCGAACAAAGTTGTGGCGGTGAGCTCCGAGGTAGTTAAGGTGCCGACAACCAAGAGGAGAAGAAAAGAAGCAATGAGCACAAGGATCATAAGGAGCAAAGTAGTGGCAAGAAGCGCAAGGACCAAGAAGAAGCCGCAACGCTTTGTAGATGATTGAGTGGGAACCAACTAAAATTCATGAATAATGTTGTATTTGTGTTTGAATGTTGTTGGAATGATTAGAGTACATGTTTGAACTATGTTTGAATGATGTTGGAGTGATGAGATTACATGTTTTGAGGAACTCATGTCAAAATGTGCTAAAAAAGAGCTCCAAAGGTAGGGTAAATGGCCTCATTTCTAAGCAAGTTTTTTTGATCTTGTCTAAATTGGCCAAATAAGTTCACTACACATCTATTCCATGTAAGAAGAGTATGTGAGAAGGTTTTTCCATTTTTTTGATTTTTTTTGAATTTTTTATGCTCATTTCAAATTTAGTCAAACCTAACTTTGACCATCATTTTAGCAAGTTTGAAACATGGAATTGTAAAACTAAGCATGGATCCTTGTTATTCACTCCAAAATGAAGCTTTGGTGAGGTTTTTGAAACTTTTCATGTTCCAAACCCTAAACCTCTTGTCTTCACCCTCGAACTTGTACCCCCAGTGTTTGAGATATCACATTAGACACATGGTTTTTTTGTTGAACATCATGTAGACCATGTTTATCAACTAGAATGGGTAGTATATGACATAAGAAGTCTATGTGAGAAGGTTTTCCATTTTTTTGATTTTTTTGAATTTTTTATGCTCATTTCAAATTTAGTCAAACCTAACTTTGACCATCATTTTAGCAAGTTTGAAACATGGAATTGTAAAACCAAGCATGGATCCTTGTTATTCACTCCAAAATGAAGCTTTGGTGAGGTTTTTGAAACTTTTCATGTTCCAAACCCTAAACCTCTTGTCTTCACCCTCGAACTTGTACCCAAGTGTTTGAGATATCACATTAGACACATGGTTTTTTTGTTGAACAGCATGTAGACCATGTTTATCAACTAGAATGGGTAGTATATGACATAAGAAGTCTATGTGAGAAGGTTTTCCATTTTTTTGATTTTTTTTGAATTTTTTATGCTCATTTCAAATTTAGTCAAACCTAACTTTGACCATCATTTTAGCAAGTTTGAAACATGGAATTGTAAAACTAAGCATGGATCCTTGTTATTCACTCCAAAATGAAGCTTTGGTGAGGTTTTTGAAACTTTTCATGTTCCAAATCCTAAACCTCTTGTCTTCACCCTCGAACTTGTACCCCAGTGTTTGAGATATCACATTAGACACATGGTTATTTTGTTGAACAGCATGTAGACCATGTTTATCAACTAGAATGGGTAGTATATGACATAAGAAGTCTATGTGAGAAGGTTTTCCATTTTTTGATTTTTTTGAATTTTTTATGCTCATTTCAAATTTAGTCAAACCTAACTTTGACCATCATTTTAGCAAGTTTGAAACATGGAATTGTAAAACTAAGCATGGATCCTTGTTATTCACTCCAAAATGAAGCTTTGGTGAGGTTTTTGAAACTTTTCATGTTCCAAACCCTAAACCTCTTGTCTTCACCCTCGAACTTGTACCCCGAGTGTTCGAGATATCACATTAGACACATGGTTTTTTTGTTGAACAGCATGTAGACCATGTTTAACAACTAGAATGGGTAGTATATGACATAAGAAGTCTATGTGAGAAGGTTTTCCATTTTTTTGATTTTTTTTGAATTTTTTATGCTCATTTCAAATTTAGTCAAAGCATAACTTTGACCAGCTAACCCTGTTCTTCTAGAAGGAAACCGGACCGATCCGTGGGTTGCTCTGTTTTGCATTGTGAACCGTTCACTGCGGTAACGCCAGCCGTCCGATCTAGCCATCTAGAACGTTTCGGGGCCGATCCGTGGACACCCTCGTTCTTCAACATGATTGGTTCCTTTCTCTTTTGTGCGGTGGGCTATAAGAACACTGAAATCTCCGTTGGTCCGTTGGGCCGTCCCGCGTGTCTAGGCCTGCGATGCATGCACCATGCATGCGCCATGCAGGCGCCACGCCAACAACCCTTTCCACGCACTCGCCGATGCCTTTTAATGCATCGACGCAGCGTCTCAGCGTTGCCATCGTCTCAGCTCTCGCAGCGATGCAGCCGCATCAGTTTTGCCATCGTCTCGAGCCGTCCCATCGTCGATCGCGTCAAAACCAATAATTATTTTTGGAAGACGGCTAGACACGCGTTAATTCATCATTAGGAACCCGAATTATGAGCCAACCTCTTTATAAGGGGCCTCTCTTCCTCTCCCACACACCAACCGAGCGAGCCTCTCTTCCTCTCCATCTCCAAAGCACCACGCACTCAAGCGAGCCTCTCTGCCTATCCGAAGATGCAGTACACGTGACCGACCTTCCGCCGTCCGCGCACCAGGCCGGAGCTACTCTATCCGGCGGACGTCCTCGTCGACAACACGCTCCGTGTGTGGGCAAAGTCGAGGTGGAGGACCGAGATCGAGCTCACTCGAGAGTTCCTCGACGAGGGCTTCTCCCACCTCCCACCGGGCTCGCCCGTCATGTACTACGTCAATGAGTCTCGTGAAGGCGTCGCCCTCAAGCTGCTCACGGTCACCTTCGCCAACGATTTGACGCGTACGCCCTCCTCGGTGAGGTCTTCTGGTGCGGCTGCGAGTCAATCTTCTTCACCACCTACAACGTCTTCACCGATTGCGACGCCATCTTCTTCTCCGGGAAACCTATGCACTGCCTCCCGTACTACAAGTGAAGACGCTGGTGAAGACGGTGGTGCGGCGCAGGTGCTGCGGCAGGTGGTGCGGCCAAGATGTGTTCTCGTCAAGCTCATCATGTTTTTTTAGCTTTACGTTTTCATTTTCTATGTGGTTCCGTGTCGAGTCGTGTCAAGTCGTGTGTCACTGAACTTATCTATCTAGGGTACCCATCTATCTATCTATCTAGGGTACCCATCTATCTATCTAAGTTATTTCCGTGTAATGGTGGAACTAAGCATCTTATGTATCAAATTTATCTAAGTTATTATGCGTGATGATCTGGCTACCAATATTTGCATCTCATATATCTTAGTTTTCTATGATTTCGATGTAATATATCAAGGGTGTATGAATTATGAAATCACAAACATGGATCCAAGTATGAACTTTGATGTAATATAAGTAAGGTACCCATATAAGTATGAAACAAAAAATCACAAACACGCAATGCTTGAAATCAGATAAATGCACCCTTTTTCCCTCGCAAAAATAGAAAGATGCACCTTTTTTTGTTTGATTATTTTTCCAACCTAAACCAAAAACACGTAATGCTTGAAATAACAAAGACGCACCCTTTTTTTGGTTAAGCAGCGTGCATAAACACAAAGAACAAACATATGCGTCCTTACACCATAAACCAAGTCACGAACTAGAACTAACTATAGCTAGATTTCTTCCTTTTGCTTTTCAATATCTGTCCATCCACCCCACTGGTTACCGGAGCAATCCTTCACGCTACCAAACAAAGCGGTCTTGGGTTCGAGTCCTAGCCGCACCCTTTTTTGTTTGTTCATTTTTCACCGTTTTTTTAAACACCCTTCTCATCTGCCCAAAGCCAAATCTTTGCCACTATCGAATTTTGATCAGATTTATTTATTTCAAGCTTACAAGTTCATACAATTTGAAGCTTACAAATTCATCACAAATTCATGCCTTTCCATACAATGTCAACATTAAACCTAGTGCGATGACAATACCACCTACAAATGCACAAATGTAATTCCAAATTTTTGATTGATCTTCGAGCTCTCTAATCTTCTGGTTCATCCACCTTAGCTCAAAAGCTACCTCTCTATCAATGCATGCTCCGCCCTGCGTCTCTTCTGCACTAGCTATCGCGGCGACCCGTGTCGTCTGTGGCAAGATGGGCAACCATTCTTCGTGCTCATCTAGCAGCTGATTCATCAGCGTGTGGAACAAAACATTGACCCAAAGGAAGAAGCATTTTACCTGCAAGCACAAGAAATAGATCAACCATATTGAGCATAAAATATCCACAAGATACTGAAATTTCCAATGTTCTTACCCCTTTCCCGCTGAGCACACGTAGAACGGACGATTGGTGTTCTTCGATGTGCGTTACATCCTCCGATCAACGGCCGCCCGACACCGCGGACAGAGGAGCATCGGCATCTCCATGCGCACCGGAAGCTCAAACCGAGAGGTGGCGCGGGAGCTAGAAGAAGACATGTAAAAGGGAGGTGGCGCGAGATCTGAACCGTGAGGTGGTTCGCGCAGACGGCTGCGCCCTCCGCAGCTCCCGCCGTCGGCGGCGCTCCCCGTCAACAAGGCCCTCTCAGTCGCCCGCGCCGCACCTCTGCGAGGGGCCGTCTCCAACCCCGTCGATTTCTTCTCACCGCTGCGAGCTCCGCCGCGCGATCAAGGATTTTAAATGGGGTTGAGCTCCAACGGTTGCCTTGTGGGTCCCACATGAAACGGCCAGCAACGGTCCTCTTTTCAAATGCGTCTCCGCCTGGTGATGGCGTGTATTTCACACGTTCGTTGGGGAACCCCAAGAGGAAGGTATGATGCGCACAGCAGCAAGTTTTCCCTCAGAAAGAAACCAAGGTTTATCGAACCAGGAGGAGCCAAGAAGCACGTTGAAGGTTGATGGCGGCGGGATGTAGTGCGGCGCAACACCGGGGATTCCGGCGCCAACGTGGAACCTGCACAACACAACCAAAGTACTTTGCCCCAACGAAACAGTGAGGTTGTCAATCTCACCGGCTTGCTGTAACAAAGGATTAACCGTATTGTGTGGAAGATGATTGTTTGCGAGAGAAAATAGTAAAACAAGTATTGCAACAGATTTGTATTTCGGTATTAAAAGAATGGACCGGGGTCCACAGTTCACTAGAGGTGTCTCTCCCATAAGATAAAAGCATGTTGGGTGAACAAATTACGGTCGGGCAATTGACAAATAGAGAGGGCATAACAATGCACATACATGTCATGATAAGTATAGTGAGATTTAATTGGGCATTACGACAAAGTACATAGACCGCCATCCAACCGCATCTATGCCTAAAAAGTCCACCTTCGAGGTTATCGTCCGAACCCCTTCCGGTATTAAGTTGCAAAGCAACAGACAATTGCATTAAGTATGGTGCGTAATGTAATCAATAACTACATCCTCGGACATAGCATCAATGTTTTATCCCTAGTGGCAACAAGCACAACACAACCTTAGAACTTTCCGTCACTCGTCCCGGTGTCAATGCGGGCATGAACCCACTATCGAGCATAAATACTCCCTCTTGGAGTTACTAGCATCAACTTGGCCAGAGCCTCTACTAATAACGGAGAGCATGCAAGATCATAAACAACACATATGCAATAACTTGATAATTAACATAACATGGTATTCTCTATCCATCGGATCCCGACAAACACAACATAGAGTATTACGGATAGATGATCTTGATCATGTTAGGCAGCTCACAAGATCCAACAATGAAGCACAATGAGGATAAGACAACCATCTAGCTACTCGCTATGGACCCATAGTCCAGGGGTGAACTACTCACTCATCACTCCGGAGGCGACCATGGCGGTGTAGAGTCCTCCGGGAGATGAATCCCCTCTCCGGCAGGGTGCCGGAGGAGATCTCCGAAATCCCCCGAGATGGGATCGGCGGCGGCGTCTCGGTAAGGTTTTCCGTATCGTGGTTTTTCGCATCGGGGGTTTCGCGACGGAGGCTTTAAGTAGGCGGAAGGGCGAGTCGGGGGCCGACGAGGGCCCACACCACGGGCGGCGCGGGCCCCCTTGGCCGCGCCGCCTTGTGGATTGGCCACCTCGTGGCCCCACTTCGTATGCTCTTCGGTCTTCGGAAGGTTCGTGGCGAAATAGGCCCCGGGTCTTGATTTCGTCCAATTCCGAGAATATTTCGTTACTAGGATTTCGAAACCAAAAACAGTGAAAACGACAAGCGGCACTTCGGCATCTTGTTAATAGGTTAGTTCCGAGAAAATGCACGAATATGACATAAAGTGTGCATAAAACATGTAGGTATCATCAATAATATGGCATAGAATATAAGAAATTATCGATACGTCGGAGACGTATCAAGCATCCCCAAGCTTAGTTCTGCTCGTCCCGAGGAGGTAAAACGATAACAAAGATAATTTCTGAAGTGACATGCCATCATAACCTTGATCATACTATTTGTAAACATATGTAGTGGATGCAGCGATCAAAACAATGGTAATGACATGAGTAAACAAGTGAATCATAAAGCAAAGACTTTTCATGAATAGTACTTCAAGACAAGCATCAATAAGTCTTGCATAAGAGTTAACTCATAAAGCAATAAATCGAAGTAAAGGCATTGAAGCAACACAAAGGAAGATTAAGTTTCAGCGGTTGCTTTCAACTTGTAACATGTATATCTCATGGATAATTGTCAACATAGAGTAATATAACAAGTACAATATGCAAGTATGTAGGAATCAATGCACAGTTCACACAAGTGTTTGCTTCTTGAGGTGGAGAGAGATAGGTGAACCGACTCAACATAAAAGTAAAAAGAATGGTCCTTCAAAGAGGAAAGCATCGATTGCTATATTTGTGCTAGAGCTTTTATTTTGAAAACATGAAACAATTTTGTCAACGGTAGTAATAAAGCATATGAGTTATGTAAATTATATCTTACAAGTTGCAAATCTCATGCATAGTATACTAATAGTGCCCGCACCTTGTCCTAATTAGCTTGGACTACCGGATCTTTGCAATACACATGTTTTAACCAAGTGTCACAATGGGGTACCTCCATGCCGCCTGTACAAAGGTCTAAGGAGAAAGCTCGCATTTTGGATTTCTCGCTTTTGATTATTCTCAACTTAGACGTCCATACCGGGACAATATGGACAACAGATAATGGACTCCTCTTTAATGCATAAGCATGTGGCAACAATTATTATTCTCATATGAGATTGAGGATATATGTCCAAACCGAAACTTCCACCATGATTCATGGCTTTAGTTAGCGGCCCAATGTTCTTCTCTAACAATATGCATGCTCCAACCATGAAGGTGGTAGATCTCTCTTACTTCAGACAAGACGGACATGCATAGCAACTCACATGATATTCAACAAAGAATAGTTGATGGCGTCCCCTGAAACATGGTTATCGCACAACAAGCAACTTAATAAGAGATAAAGTGCATAAGTACATATTCAATACCACAATAGTTTTTAAGCTATTTGTCCCATGAGCTATATATTGCAAAGGTGAATGATGGAATTTTAAAGGTAGCACTCAAGCAATTTACTTTGTAATGGCGGATAAATACCATGTAGTAGGTAGGTATGGTGGACACAAATGGCATAGTGGTTGGCTCAAGTATTTTGGATGCATGAGAAGTATTCCCTCTCGATACAAGGTTTAGGCTAGCAAGGTTATTTGAAACAAACACAAGGATGAACGGTACAGCAAAACTCACATAAAAGACATATTGTAAACATTATAAGACTCCATACCGTCTTCCTTGTTGTTCAAAACTCAATACTAGATATTATCTAGACTCTAGAGAAACTAAATATGCAAACCAAATTAGCAAGCTCTAAGTGTTTCTTCATTAATGGGTGCAAAGTATATGATGCAAGAGCTTAAACATGAGCACAACAATTGCCAAGTATCAAATTATCCAAGATATTTTAGAGTTACTACATGTAGCATTTTCCAATTCCAACCATATAACAATTTAACGAAGAAGAAACTTCGCCATGAATACTATGAGTAGAGCCTAAGGACATACTTGTCCATATGCTACAGCGGAGCGTGTCTCTCTCCCATAAAGTGAATGCTAGGATCCATTTTATTCAAACAAAACAAAAAACAAAAACAAACCGACGCTCCAAGCAAAGTGCATAAGATGTGACGGAATAAAAATATAGTTTCGGGGAGGAACCCGATAATGTTGTCGATGAAGAAGGGGATGCCTTGGGCATCCCCAAGCTTAGACGCTTGAGTCTTCTTAAAATATGCAGGGGTGAACCACCGGGGCATCCCCAAGCTTAGAGCTTTCACTCTCCTTGATCATATTGCATCATACTCCTCTCTTGATCCTTGAAAACTTCCTCCACACCAAACTCGAAACAACTCATTAGAGGGTTAGTGCACAATAAAAATTCACATGTTCAGAGGTGACACAATCATTCTTAACACTTCTGGACATTGCATAAAGCTACTGGACATTAATGGATCAAAGAAATTCATCCAACATAGCAAAAGAGGCAATGCGAAATAAAAGACAGAATCTGTCAAAACAGAACAGTCCGTAAAGATGGATTTTATTAGGCCACCAGACTTGCTCAAATGAAAATGCTCAAATTGAATGAAAGTTGCGTACATATCTGAGGATCATGCACGTAAATTGGCTTAATTTTCTGAGCTACATACAGGGAGGTAGACCCAGATTCGTGACAACAAAGAAATCTGGAACTGCGCAGTAATCCAAATCTAGTACTTACTTTACTATCAAAGACTTTACTTGGCACAGCAAAACATAAAACTAAGATAAGGAGAGGTTGCTACAGTAGTAAACAACTTCCAAGACTCAAATATAAAACAAAAATGCTGTAGTAAAAACATGGGTTGTCTCCCATAAGCGCTTTTCTTTAACGCCTTTCAGCTAGGCGCAGAAAGTGTATATCAAGTAACATCGAGAGACGAAGCATCAACATCATAATTTGTTCTAATAATAGAATCATAAGGTAACTTCATTCTATTTCTAGGGAAGTGTTCCATACCTTTCTTGAGAGGAAATTGATATTTAATATTACCTTCCTTCATATCAATAGTAGCACCAACGGTTCGAAGAAAAGGTCTTCCCAATATAATGGGGCAAGATGCATTGCATTCAATATCCAAGACAACAAAATCAACGGGGACAAGGTTATTGTTAACCATAATATGAACATTATCAACTTTCCCCAAAGGTTTCTTTTTAGCATTATCGGCGAGATTAACATCCAGATAACAATTCTTCAATGGTGGCAAGTCAAGCATATCATAGACTTTTTTAGGCATAACAGAAATACTTGCACCAAGATCACATAAAGCATTACAATCAAAATTTTGACTCTCATTTTAATGATGGGCTCCCAACCATCCTCTAGCTTTCTAGGAATAGAAGTTTCAAGTTTTAGTTTCTCTTCTCTAGCTTTTATGAGAGCATTTGTAATATGTTTTGTGAAAGCCAAATTTATAGCACTAGCATTGGGACTTTTAGCAAGTTTTTGTAAGAACTTTATAACTTCAGAGATGTGGCAATCATCAAAATCTAAATCATTACAATCTAAAGCAATGGGATTATCATCCCCAAGGTTGGAAAAAATTTCAGCAGCTTTATCACGAAGCAGCTTCAGCTAGCTTTAGCAGTTTCAGGTAATTTTGCGCGCTTTGCACTAGGAGTAGAAGCATTGCCAACACCAATTATTTTACCATTGATAGTAGGAGGTGCAGAAACATGTGAATCATTAGCATTGCTAGTGGTGGCGATAGTCCAAATTTTAGCTACATTTTCCTTTTTAGCTAGTTTTTCATTTTCTTCTCTATCCCACCTAGCACGCAGTTCAGCCATTAATCTTATATTCTCATTAATTCTAACTTGGATGGCATTTGCTGTGGTAACAATTTTATTTTCAATATCTCTATTAGGCATAACTTTCTATTTCAAAAGATCAACATCAGAAGCAAGACTATCAACCTTAGAAGCGAGAATATCAATTTTATTGAGTTTTTCCTCAACAGATTTGTTAAAGGCAGTTTGTGTACTAATAAATTCTTTAAGCATAGCTTCAAATCCAGGGGGTGTATTCCTATTATTTTTGCAAGAATTCCCATAAGAATTAGCATAATCGTTACCATTATTATAAGGATATGGCCTATAGTTATTACTAGAATTGTTCCGATAAGCATTGTTGTTGAAATTATTATTTTTAATGAAGTTTACATCAACATGTTCTTCTTGGGCAACCAATGAAGCTAATGGAACATTATTAGGATCAACATTAGTCCTATCATTCGCAAGCATAGACATAATAGCATCAACCTTATCATTTAAGGAAGAGGTTTCTTCAACAGAATTTACCTTCTTACCTTGTGGAGCTCTTTCCGTGCGCCATTCAGAGTAATTAACCATCATATTATCAAGGAGCCTTGTTGCTTCACCAAGAGTGATGGACATAAAGGTACCTCCAGCAGCTGAATCCAATAAATTCCGCGAAGAAAAATTTAGTCCTGCATAGAAGGTTTGGATGATCATCCAAGTAGTCACTCCATGGGTTGGGCAATTTTTAACCAGAGATTTCATTCTTTCCCAAGCTTGAGCAACATGTTCATTATCCAATTGTTTAAAATTCATTATGCTACTCCTCAAAGATATAATTTTAGCAGGGGGATAATATCTACCAATAAAAGCATCCTTGCATTTAGTCCAGGAATCAATACTATTCTTAGGCAGAGATAGCAACCAATCTTTAGCTCTTCCTCTTAATGAGAAAGGAAACAATTTTAATTTTATAATGTCACCATCTACATCTTTATACTTTTGCATTTCACATAGTTCAACAAAATTATTGAGATGGGCAAGCAGCATCATCGGAACTAACACCTAGAAAATTGCTCTCGATAACAAGATTCGATAAAGCGAGTTTAATTTCAAAGAATTCTGCTGTAGTAGCAGGTGGAGCAATAGGTGTGCATAAGAAATCATTATTATTTGTGCTAGTGAAGTCACACAACTTAGTATTTTCAGGGTTGGCCATTTTAGCAATAGTAAATAAAACAAACTAGATAAAGTAAATGCAAGTATACTAATTTTTTTGTGTTTTTGATATAGCAAACAAGATAGTAAATAAAGTAAAGCTAGCAACTAATTTTTTTGTGTTTTGATATAATGCAGCAAACAAAGTAGTAAATAAAGTAAAGCAAGACAAAAACAAAGTAAAGAGATTGAGAAGTGGAGACTCCCCTTGCGGCGTGTCTTGATCTCCCCGCAACGGCGCCGTGAAAAAGAGCTTGATGGCGTGTATTTCACACGTTCGTTGGGGAACCCCAAGAGGAAGGTATGATGCGCACAGCAGCAAGTTTTCCCTCGTAGAAAGAAACCAAGGTTTATCGAACCAGGAGGAGCCAAGAAGCACGTTGAAGGTTGATGGCGGCGGGATGTAGTGCGGCGCAACACCAGGGATTCCGGCGCTAACGTGGAACCTGCACAACACAACCAAAGTACTTTGCCCCAACGAAACAGTGAGGTTGTCAATCTCACCGGCTTGCTGTAACAAAGGATTAACCGTATTGTGTGGAAGATGATTGTTTGCAGAGAAAATAGTAAAACAAGTATTGCAGCAGATTTGCATTTTAGTATTAAAAGAATGGACCGGGGTCCACAGTTCACTAGAGGTGTCTCTCCCATAAGATAAAAGCATGTTGGGTGAACAAATTACAGTCGGGCAATTGACAAATAGAGAGGGCATAACAATGCACATACATGTCATGATAAGTATAGTGAGATTTAATTGGGCATTACGACAAAGTACATAGACCGCCATCCAACCGCATCTATGCCTAAAAAGTCCACCTTCGAAGTTATCGTCCGAACCCCTTCCAGCATTAAGTTGCAAAGCAACAGTACAATTGCATTAAGTATGGTGCATAATGTAATCAATAACTACATCCTCGGACATAGCATCAATGTTTTATCCCTAGTGGCAACAAGCACAACACAACCTTAGAACTTTCTGTCACATCGTCCTGTGTGTCAATGCAGGCATGAACCCACTATCGAGCATAAATACTCCCTCTTGGAGTTACTAGCATCAACTTGGCCAGAGCCTCTACTAATAACGGAGAGCATGCAAGATCATAAACAACACATATGCAATAACTTGATAATTAACATAACATGGTATTCTCTATCCATCGGATCCCGACAAACACAACATAGAGTATTACGGATAGATGATCTTGATCATGTTAGGCAGCTCACAAGATCCAACAATGAAGCACAATGAGGAGAAGGCAACCATCTAGCTACTGCTATGGACCCATAGTCCGAGGGTGAACTACTCACTCATCACTCCGGAGGCGACCATGGCGGTGTAGAGTCCTCCGGGAGATGAATCCCCTCTCCGGCAGGGTGCCGGAGGAGATCTCCGGAATCCCCCGATATGGGATCGGCGGCGGCGGCGTCTCGGTAAGGTTTTCCGTATCGTGGTTTTTCGCATCGTGGGTTTCGCGACGGAGGCTTTAAGTAGGCGGAAGGGCGAGTCGGGGGCCGACGAGGGGCCCACACCACAGGGCGGCGCGGGCCCCCTTGGCCGCGCCGCCTTGTGGTTTGGCCACCTCGTGGCCCCACTTCGTATGCTCTTCGGTCTTCCGGAAGGTTCGTGGCGAAATAGGCCCCGGGTCTTGATTTCGTCCAATTCCGAGAATATTTCGTTACTAGGATTTCGAAACCAAAAACAGCAGAAAACAAGAATCGGCACTTCGGCATCTTGTTAATAGGTTAGTTCCAGAAAATGCACGAATATGACATAAAGTGTGCATAAAACATGTAGGTATCATCAATAATATGGCATAGAACATAAGAAATTCTCGATACGTCGGAGACGTATCACCTGGTCCCACCTGAAACAGCCGGTCCTCTTTTCAAATGCGTCTCCGCCTGGTCCCACCTGAAACAACCGAGTCAAGGACGTTGACATGAATGAAACGGCAGACTCACGAAACGAGTCGTTGCACACAGACTAGTGGCAAAACTGAGCACCATTCTGCTCTAGTGGCAAAACTAAGTCATGCGCGGGCTGTAGTGGCAAACCAATAATTAACCCTTAAGTTTATTGTATCCAATATATATTACTGTTATTGCTTTTTTGAAAGCATCACTTCCCCGTGTTCAGGTTTTTAATGGTTCTTTTTTGTTGTCAATCCATCTGTGCACAATTGATCTAATATCGTACATTATTTCAAAAATCATAGCAGCCATGATCTGATCATATATATTTTTTCCGTGGATCACAACAACAAGATATATTTCTTAGGTACTATCTTTTTTATGATGCCTCCATATTTCCGTTCTGAACAATTCTCTAGTTATTGTGAAGTTTGTTGTTCCTTATTGGGTGTTATCAGTATGAAGATTATCTCAGAAGAAAGGTGTATCTGTTGCTATGCATCTAATCTTATCCAGTTAACAATATGTTTCTCAATTTTCTAAATCTTTCGAGTCTTAATTTTATCTACCGTGATCTTAATTTGTTCCGTTTTGCTTGCAGTAGTGTGACGTAATTCAAAGATGAGGATCGTTGTTTCCTGTTTTGGCAATATTTTACGTGATCTTTGTTGCACATTAAAAGTATAGATGTATTTATTAATTATATGTATACATGTATGTATAAAACTCTACTTTTATATACATATTAAACATATGCTTTTATATACATATAAAATGTATGCTTTTATTTACGTATAGGACGTCTGCTTTTATACGTATCCTACCTTGGATTGTATTTAAATAGCAAATACGGTAATTTATTTTTTTATTCCATAAATAAAACTAGTGACACGCAAGTAAACAAAGAACGTCAGCGCTAAAAAAATTACCAGTGACAGAACATAACGAAAGTATGCGTCAGTAGTAACGATCTATCCCTGACGATCAAGAAGGACTGCAACACGTAAGAACTAGTCTATGAATCACCACGTCTCGTTCAAAAAACAAAAATCACCACGTGGCATTAAAAGAGAGTGTCAGGGTAACAGGTTAATAACGGTCCAAGAGAAAAACTCACGTGTTAGAGCATCTATTTTGGGGTTTTGGAGAGAAAAAGGGACCGGTTCACAAACCGCATCAAGTCCCTATCCGGAATTATTTTTGCAGTTTCGCGTCGCGGGAACTCCAAATACCCAGTTTCGCGAGGCCTTCCTAGAGCGAACCCCATCCCGACATCCGCGTTAGCGCGAATGAAACTTCAGCTCTGAGTCTACCAAATTCATCGGAGTCGCCGGAATTGGTTCAAAATTCGCCGGAGTGGGCGGCTGGCAGGGGCGGGCGCCGTGGCTGCTAGGGTGGAGCAGTGGCTGCAAGCACGCGGGCAGCCGGCGGCGAGCGCGGGCGGCCGGAAAGTAGGCGGGGATGAGCGCGAGCGCGGCCGGCGTGCGGGCGGGCGGGGCCGGCGCCGGCGCGGGCAGGGGCGGCCTGCGAGCGGGCGGGTGGGGGCGGCCGGCTCGGGCGCACGCGCACGGCCGGCGGGGGTGGCGGGCGGCTGAGGGCAGGGAAGAAGTTGAAGAAGAAGGAAGAAAAAAGAAAAACTGGTTGTGGGCCAGAAGGGAATATACTGTTTTGGGGGCTGTTTTGCGGTGTCTGGGCTGCGAGCCGTTTTTTCGGCCCCCAAAACGCGTTTAGGGTGGCCTGGATACATCGATTTGGGGTTTACGGTTTGGGGGTCTGCTAGAGATGCTCTTAGACATGATAGAAAAAGGTTACGAACAAAGTGGATATAAATGAAAATTCGCTATATACCGCTTGATAAACAGGGCATTACAGGACCACTAGAATTGACGGCCGTGTGTTATGCAGACACATCACCGGGCGCATTATTGATGATGTTGTCGTCTTGTTTATTCTCGCCAGATTCTTGTTTTATTCTCGCTAGATCTTTTGAATTGCTGACGCAGACAACGTTCTTAAGCTCACCACTCGAATGTCGCTGTTGTGCCCCGTTCGACAGATGAAGCAACTACCAGAGATGGTCGAAAATCCATTTTATCATCAGCGCTACATCACACCCCCAACGTACCGAGTGCTCATCACCGGTAAACATTACTAGTGGTTGTATATTCATGACGCCCACCTCTACCGTCAGCAGAGTGGAAAACATGCCCAATACCGGTAAGCCATTTTTCTGTAGTGCTATTACCGTGCAAGCAGGAAGCCGGCCATGACCGCCGCCGTTATTATAGTACCATGTGCAGGATGATGTCCATGTCGCCACCACCGTCATAGTACTGTGCGGGTAGAATCTCGCAGAATAGAGAGGTCCTCAAGATTAGATTAGGTAGATTTGGTCACTTGTCCTTAGGAATGGAGAAATCTAGAAGGATAAGCGGAGAAATTTTCTCCACTTGACCCTCAGATTTTATTGTTTTATTTTCTTTTATATTGGAGATTCATAGAATAAGTGGACAAATATATTAGATTAGTTTGCACTATAGTTTGGAACATTGTGAAATTGATATCTTGATGAAATCAAAACTACTATCTTGATGAAGGAATTGATCACTTAATAATTATGAATTGTGATTAATTTAAGTGTTGTCAAAGATGTAACAACGACGGCATTATTTTGTGTCGCACATTCCTATCTTGGTTCCGCGTATTAATGTACCGAGGCATTTCCATCTTAGTTCCGCGTATGAAATCGCACGGAGTATCGGTATGCATCGTGCAAAAAAAGCGATGGGTCTCCAATTTCGTCGACACAGTTTTCCCTAACGGTTTTGTTTTTGTTGGGTTAGCGTGACCACGATAATTAGGGCATGCCTCGGCGTTTTAAAACGCCAGCGCCCCACGTGTCTTGTTGTAGTGTATACGGTCGGAAGACATATGGGTCTCCCGCGGATGATGGAGTCATGCTCGGATTAAGGAGGTGAGCCCGCATAAATATTGGGAAGGAACACACTCCATAGGGTAGGGGCCATTCTAGGGTGGGCATGCAAAATGTTTTGTTCAATTATCTGCACCTCACATACTTGTGTACACAGAAAGTCATGGATATCATGACGGATGTATTAAATCTTGTGGGTGAAGTGTGCGAGCTGCAGAGTGTCAAACTATTTGAATAGCCGGATTCATGGTCATGGATTATTGGGATGGCTTTGTTTAGCCGTGTTGGGTTTTGGTTTTCACTAAAAATGATTTCCAAACGTCTTTGGAAAAGAGACCAGGTGGTATGGAGAAAAGGGTACAATGTTGTTACGAAGGAAAGATGGGATGATGTTTTGGTCATGACGAGATGATCGAAGGAAAAATGGATTATCCCTACCTAGTGGTTTTTAACAAAATTTGTTTTTCAAATGTTTTTAATAAAGATATAGAGATGTTATATCCACAAGAGAAACTATGTTTTCAAATAAAGTGAACCATAAATTAGAGCTTGTCCTTGCCACAACCAAATATTGCATATCCTTATTTATTCTCTAAGTATTTTGCGAGTACATTCAATCGTACTTATTGACATTGTTGTTCATGCCTATTTATTTAGCCATATTTCGAGGAGTTTGATGAAGAGGAAGAGTATGATGACGAGGATGTGAACTAGCACGCTCTCCATGTCAGTTGCGTAGTACGGAATCACATGTTCGGTGGGGGAAAAGAGGCCTAGTGCAAAATGAGGTCTATTGCAATACTAAGGTTCGGACATCTCAGTCTGTGTGCGTTTTGGGGACAGCAGATAACATCTACAGGATCTCAAGTTCGGTGGCAAGAAAAAGTGTACGAATCTCTGCCCGTGTGCATTCTGGCCTTCTGGGGACAGTATATAACATCTACAAGATCTCAAGTTTGGCGGCAAGAAAAAGTGTACGACACACAGTTCTTAAACCTCAATTTCAGGGCTTCATCCCAGTGCTCCATCCGCATCATTTATCCTTTCAGTGTCCTCAAAGCTCATCTATTTGGCCTGAAACAGTAAGTTTGAATATGAGCATTTTAACAACTTGTTAATTATAAACTTAAGAAATAACACTTTAAGTATCTTTTTTCTCTTGTTATATTGAACAACATCACAAATAAAAGGCAAAAAAAGCATAGCCAGATTATAGTTAGGCAAAAAAAAGGAAAATTAGGAAGTATAAAATTATTTGGTTCTATTCATATATGACCACTTGACCAGTCTTGGAAAAAACACTTGAATGTTCTTTCGCTGGGACTGTGTAATCCAGGTATTTATAGCAAGCACATTATATAGAAGAAGTTTCAAGGCCCCAAAATAAGAAAATAATCGAAGCAAACACCCAAAAGGAAAACAATGGGGGAAAAGGAAGGCTCTTACATTAATCTGTTCCGATGGTTCAGTCATCCATCTTATACTCTATTAGTTGTTTATCATATGAGGCCACGAAAACACCTTTATCTTGTCTACTCCACCGGAGATCCAAGGAAGGTCTCCCTGTGGTCATGTCAGATATTATCTGAAATCGCAATGCATCAATTTTTATGCTCAAGAGTGACAGGATTCTATTGAACAGTAGGAGCACTATTTTATACTAACCTTAAGATCATCCCCACTCACAACTAGTATATTGGAACTACTAGCGCCCACCAGGATAAGGTTGTCCATAGTGTTCCAGGACAACGAATGAACACCTTTTAAAATTATATTGGTCAGGGCAAGTAATTAGCATATTCTATGCAAAATCTCAAGAAAATATAAAGAGAAATATAGGATATATCGTTCCTCAAGTAAAATACAGGATATATGTGGGCTAAAAAATGACAAATATGACAAATACAGTCATGTACCATAGTTGGGACGTATAATAGAAAAATCAGGAATAAATTTCAGGTTGAGAATTATATCCTCAATGGATTGCAAAAAAATCCAGTTAAGTTTCTTGGATTAGTTGATGAGAAAGTGTACATGTACGTCAGCTAAAGTTTATCATTGACTCGTGCTTTTCATGGCAAAATAAATATCTGGAGTGCTTGAACATAAAACATAGCTGTCACCTGTAGTGTTATAGTTGGCATGTTGTTGGCTGTTGCAAGTTGCAACTCATGAACTGTAAGTATATATTAAAAAAATGCTAAAGCACTAGTATCCAAATTTCATACAATTCTCTGAGCAGTCTAAGTATTACATTCCACATTTCAACTTCACCTTGAAGTATTCAAATTGAAAATTTGCCAGGCTTAAGAGCTAAATGTTACAACTTACAGCAAAAATTAATTAGAAGTGCCCTGGATTGCCAATAACAGTACCCTACGACTTCTAATCTTAATTATTTTTAAGCGTGCAGATAAAAAATACCAGCAAATTCAATATGCATTACCTCCATAGAACGGACATGATGTGTGTAAAGAGCTCTTCGGCTTGCGTATATCCAATAACTTCATAAAGAGAGCAAACAAAGTAGTATGTTAGTGTTACTACAGCGGAAACAACAAAAATAATAGGTGTAACGAAGGAGAGTAAGTTACCGAGACAGAGTGGTCCTCTCTCAAGTCACCATAGGATACAGCCACCTCATATTCTTTACGAGGATTGAAGCGGATGCATGTGCAAGGTCGGCTCAATGGAAATGCGTTCATACTGTTCAGATTAACATTCATGTATCGATTAGTAAAATGGCACCTAAGCAAGCACAGACGGTGAGAAACATATGCAATGTGTACTCAAGTTTGCATATGCTTTCAAGAAAATGCAAAACTAGTGGTATCTGAGCTGTATTATATGCTACTCTGCAAGGTTTCTAATGTGACAATTGCCAAAGAATAGTATAATGATTACAAGGCCAATAATCTACAAAGAAAATGTACCAGATGCCTGACATTTCCTGTCTGCAATCAAGAATCTCTGCACATGCAGATTATAGATGTCAGAATCAACTAACTAATTTCATTTTAGAATCAACTGCCTAAAATGTATAGCGTTACCTATTATTCCCTCCAGAGAGCAACAGCCAAATTCATATGAAGAGTCTCCATTCCAATCCAGGGAGGAAATTCTTAACGAAGCAGAACAGCGCTGAAAGGATAAATCGACAAACATGTTACTGACTTACCCCAACTTCCAACCATGCGATGTAGAAACTTCATATGAAGTAATGGCTGGGGCACATGTGCTATAACAATGCATAAGGGATGAAGCACGCATAATCATGTTCACAATAGAAGTGGAAAGAAATTTCTAGAACTTGCTTGTCAGCCGACACATGACGATTGAATCGAGAAACCCAGGGATGATTAAGTGAAAGCAAACATGAAAGCACAACAGCTGGAAAGAAAATTGCAGAAACACTTCCAAACATGAGTTTTATTCATGTATATGCACTTGAAAACGGACATACTGAAGAGAGAGAGAGAGAGAGAGAGAGAGAGAGAGAGAGAGAGAGGTTGCAACTACGACACCCGAAAACAGAGCAAAAATTAATGCAGCCTCCCCTGGAAGAGAAACCATTGAGAATCAAGCTCACACCACATCAACTGGATTTAAGTGTGTCCACAGATATACGGAAATCATGTGTTTCATGGTGAAGACTAAGAAAGCCTCTGCTCCCCACAAGCAAAAGAACAGAGAACACAAAGAGAGATGGGAAAAATAAATGTCTAGGCTCCCTCTACATTTTATGCCAGCTATTCAGAATCTGAAGCGAGCACAACAGATTAGTACTTACCTCCCACACCGGAACGCTGCCAGTAGTTGTATTTGAAATATCCCAGAGCACCACCTTATCCTTGGAACTTGATGCCAGGATATGTGGGGCTCCCAGGCTAAATGACAGCGCTTTTACCTGAAATTGCACATTTGTACATTAACTCGGGTCTGCTAGCTAAACTTGTGGTGAACAATTGATAGCAAATCCAAATGAGGCCTCAAGGCACAGGCAGTGGTTGAGCCACCTACAGACTTCCACATCAGCTAGCAGTAGAGCACTAAGAAAGCAAGTCATCTATAAAACTGTAACACCAAGCAACTAAGAATTTACTTAATGAACTGATGGTAGATTGTTTGTTTTCGTATGGGACCTAGTTATAAGGTTGCCAATGAAGCTAGGGAGATATCATTAGGACAGCAAACCCCAAGAAAACACTGAAGTCCGAATTGAAGTGGACCAAAACACAAGGCCACATGGCAGGTGAAAGGCTGTGTTAAGTTGGAACGCGTCTCCCTGTAATTCATGGCAGATCTAAGATAGCCTACGCCTCTAAGCAATGGTTATGTTGCTGCTGCATGCTCATTTTTAATCGTAGCCGCAGCAGGCATAGTGTCGAACAACCTGTGGGCGTCCACGACGTCAACACAACAGACACAGCTTTAATGGGGATGACCGGTCCGGGACAGCCTGACACACTCATCGGGGATCATGACAAGCGGTAATACTACAACGAAGAGGAATTGGTCATACCGGAGATTCGTGGTTCACGAAGTATGCACAGTGCTCTTCGTCGGCCGACATTGGGTTTATCTTGTTGTACGTGTTGCGGGTGGTCTTCATTATACTTGGCGCCTGTTTCGAAGTCACCTCGCAGGCCTCCTGCCCGTAAATCTCGCGACCAAGATCATAATAGTCGCCATCATCGTCTCCATCATCCTCGTCTCCAACACAAATCGACTCGGCCGCCCTTGATTGCAGGCGGTCGAAAAAATCATCCTGCACCTGCCCCATAAAGTCACCCCAGTCGAGGTCGCTGTGGTCGGTGAGGTCCGGCTCCGGCTCGCCTAGTCCTAGAGCCTCCTTGGCGCGCTTGGCATCCCAAAGTGCAACGCCACCATTGGTAAGCCCACCGGCGACGAACCCCGCCTGAGAAGTCCACTCGCTCGCGGCCGAGCAGGCCACGCTCTGGAAAGGCGCTGGCGAACGATAGGCGGCCAGGACGCTGAAGAGCCCATCACCCTCCACCGTGGTGCGGAACAGGCTAAGAGAGGGTACGCGAACACTCGTCTGGGGCAGCGTACCGGCGGCGAGCACGGGGAGGGAGTGGGAGAAATCGATGGCGTATGAGGCCGGATGCTCCGGGGGAACATGGAAGGAGAGATCCATGGCAAGAGAAGTGGTTTGTGTGCCGGGACGGGGACGGGGACGGGGACGGGGACGGGGAGATAGAGTCAGATTTATGGCAGATGAGGCGGCGGCGGCGGCGGTGATCGCCCGCTCACGCTCAGCGCGACGCGCGTGTGAGGATCTCCCGCTCTCAAGGGCGCGCGTGTGAGTATCTCCCGCTCTGAAGGGCAGCGCACACGCGCGCAGGCGCAGCACAGTGAGATTCCAGTGGGCATCGCGCGTGCCTGCCTTCAACCCCTTCCGCAAGCAGCGGCGTCGAGTTTTTTTCTTCTTTTTTTTTTTAGATAGATGGCGGCGGCGGCGGCGGCGTCGAGTTGAGACGACGATGAAGAGCCGGCTACCTGTTCTGTTTTTTTTTTTTTTTTTTAAGACTTGGAAAGCCAGCTACCATGAGTGAACGCGTATGTGGGCTACTTTTTGACGCAAAGCCCAAAAGAAGTAGGGTTACATTTCCGTGTCTTCGCAGCCCACTTCCAAACAACTTGGCTTTTCCATATCATATTTTCCTTATCATGATCATAGGTTTCATTCATAAATTGATTTTGCTTCATTCATCAATTATGTCTGAATAAGTGCCACTCCAATATGTGTTCCTCTTTCAATGAATGACTCAAGCCCAGCTTTGCTTACACTTGTTGACTGTCACACATGTTCTTTCAGTAATACACGCATTCCAATCTGCATCCGACCATTATTCACTCCGACCTAAATCCGCCAAAAAGTATGGTTAAGAATTTGGAAAGAGTAATATCCGATCCGATCCGTCCATACGTAACAGACTATCACATACAGCTGAAATGACCCGTCTCACACGATCACTACGTGAGGGTGGGCAATACTCTTCTACAACGTACACCATTAAATAAACCGTGTGCCATGGGCCCTCCGTTTACACACGTTCGTGTCACATAATCATTTGTGATTCAAAGGGCCATCACAACCTTTTGGGTTCCGCCTCATCGTAAAGCCCCTTGCAAGAACGCATATGGTGTGTTTTTAAGCAGTCATATGTGTTTATATCACATGACACACGTTTTGTTTTAACTAGCCGTATGCAAGCATTGCAGATATTTTATCTGTGCAACAAGCATTACTCGAATGTACCCAGCAGCCCATAACTCAAATTTGCATGCAAATACACTAGCAAAACTCATTTTCATTTGATTATACATTTTAAACACCACATGTATACATGTATTTCAACATAGATTCACTACCTAGGTATACATGTTCTTGGTTACTTTGCAGTCACCATGACAAAGGTTCTGCTGGCATCACACCACATCTGGTAATAGCCCTTTCCTGAGAACCTTCGCCGTGAATTGGATTGCTTCTCAATTGTTTACACATAAATACGGAAGTGAATTGGTGGAATGATTAAATAGAAATATATCAATTTCGTTGCATCGACATACATACTTGCTAGTATCGTTAGGGTCGTTGCGTCATTAGAAAATCTTTATAACAAGGATCTCATCCAAATCATTAAGATGTTGCACAAACATATATTTGGAGTTAGGGCATGTATAATGGGGTGACATCAGCATTCCCTTATGATTGCCACGTAGGACTTTTGCTTAGTTGGAGGAGAGATAAGGAAGAAAGAGAAGATTGTCTTCCCTTAGCTAAGGGATGATCTTTTATGAAATAAGAGAAGACTATTTTCCCCATTGTACAATTTATCCTCCCTTAGCCACACAATTTCCTACTAAAAATAATTCATCCTCATTTATTGTAAGGGATGACAATAAGAGATAATGTGTTGTACCCCTAATACTTATCGTCTTCTCTAGATGACGTGAACTACTAAGACAAGACATATCTTCCCTACCATTGTACATGCCCTTAGAATATATACATAGCAAACACATGATAGCTAGTGTTAAATTGGCAAGTAAAAATGAAATATATTCTTACTTAGAAAGGATGGAGCATGATTGACTCTATTGGCCCTAATCTTCTAATCAAATTCTTAATCAGTATCACCAAAATACCATCTATGTGATTTAATTAACACCAAAATTCGGTCAGACACATTAACATATAGATCTGGCCATGTTATACACATTAACATATGAACCATGCCCGGGTTAGTAGCGGTCATCGCTAACAACAACCTAGGGACTCGGTTGTATGCCTCCTCCCAATCACCGTACAACATCTTGAATCCGGCTTGTTTGGCCTTCCATGCCTTCCCATACTTGATGGTGTAGTCAAAGCGGGATTTCACCGTATCTTGCACAGACCTAATGCTCATGGTTGGAAGTGATGATATCTCATCCGAGAGCTTGTATGCAATGAACTCGGATGTGAGTTGACGGTGGTCCGGCTGCGCATCCGTGCCATCAAGCTTCGGCCCCTGGCACATGTGAGTGGCTACACAACTTGTTATCTTCCAAGAGGCCCTTTTTTAAAAGGTCTTGCACAGAGAACCCATGTGCACATTTTATCTACACATTTTAGCATGTACTGTGTGTTCAAGTCCGAGTGAACAATGGTGTAAGGGCGATGATGCTTAATCTAGAACTCCTTAAACAATGCCTTCAATTCCAAGAAGGTATCAAACGTGAGCCCTTTAAAGATCATAGCCGTCCTCGCATCCACATCTCTCTTGGAAATTGGCCTAGCTCCAAGAAGTAAACTTTTGCCACCATCAACCACGGCTCCATCCGCAAGACTGACTTCACGGAACAATGGTATCCGAATATCCCGTTCGATTACCTTCTTGAAGATGTCGGCTCTTTCGGCTTCCTTAGCCGTCAAGGCATCCTCATCAACTTCTTCATCGGGTCCATCATCATCTGAGTCCAAGGCATAGCATCGGGAATAAGGAATGGAGTGTTCCATGTCCTCTTGCGTCAAATATACATCCAAATCACCGACATTGTTGTAATTCATCTCGAAACCATTATCACCATTGTCATGCTCTGTCATACTCCTTCTCAAACAGTGCATCTTGGGCAATGGGAGATTGGGAAATGGGAGATTCGGTGGCTTCTTCTTGGCTCATGGGTGGTGGACTCCTACCATCAACGGGGGAGGAGCGCCGGTTAAGGTCAAGCTCGATATGAGCATCAACCGTCTTGGTTGCAAACAACTCCAGAGCCTTGTCTTGTGACTCAGCCACCATCTCCTTGTAAACGGACCAACGTTGCTCGAATTTGATACGCATTGTCTTCCAACGGGTGTGCATTCCAAACCCCACATTATGTCTTCCCTCTAGCTCAACACCGTCATTTTGTCCATTCCAATTCAACTCAATCCTCACTTGTGCTACCACATCAGCAAAGCTAGGGCTACGGTCAAACACCAAGTTAACCTCTTCCGGGTCCGGCTCTAGGTTTCCCTTCAAAAAAGCATCCTTATCCACATGATGAACATGAACAATTCTTTCCACACCCCTAGCATAATGTGAACAACACATACATACATGTGTTCATTAGTTAGCCATAATCCACACAAATCAACCTAGGGTTTCTACCCATACAACCTAGCCCTACCACCTGTCCTACTTCAACAAACCCTAAGATCCAACCTCAAATCAACTTAGGGTTTCACATCTAGGGTTTCACATGTAGATCCAACCAAATCCATCAATTCATTAGATGAAAAGAAGGGGAACGGAGGAGATTACCTCAAGGAACGGGCTGGGAACGATCTCCACGTGCACATATGGAGAAATACAAGAGATTTGGGTAGAGATTAGGAGGGGGGAGAGGAACCTGACGGCCTTCTTCTTTAGCGAAAGAAACAGAGAGAGGAGTGGGGCTGGGTCGGGCTCGGGCGGGCGCGGGCGCCACACATAAGTGGATGTGTGGCGCCCTTCGGAATGACATGTGTGGCGTCCATGCGAACGGCGCCACACATCCTGCCACGTCGGCTGGTCAACGGGGCGCAGCGTCGACCATGCCACGTCGGCATGGATGTGTGGCGCCGTTCGCATTGGCGCCACATAGTGAAGTGTGCCGCTGATGGCAATGGTGCCACACAAAAAGGTTAGTCCATTGAAATAGTTTAACCAGAGGATCATTCCGTGTTTTTCTTTTAGAAAAGGGTTATTTTTGTCAAAATCGCCTCAAATAATCTGATCTTATGACCATTGCAAAAAAAAAAAAAATGAAGCTTGCACATTTATAAGACGTTTTGGAGCTTGCCAACACACGCCTTATAAATGGGAACGGAGGTAGTGAGAACTGCTTCACAGACACAATTAATTTCAGGAACAATAAAATAACTTTATAATTCCCCGAAGAAAAGAAATAGTTCTATGAGGATATAATTGTCATTACCATTAAAGCTTGCACATCTCGTTCTATAGAAAGTGTTTACTGAAACCAAACATTTCACAGAATCTTGCTACTGACCAAAATTGGAATGCAAGATGGTCACGGCTCTGCATCTAAAACCAATTTAAAGGAGGAATAATTAACATTGCAACATCATGATGTCAGAAATGTAGTAATCTGAAGACCGCAAAATAATAAAATCTCCTTAATCCATCTAAGGATTTCAAAGAGCTCACTATAGGTTGCAAGCACATAACACATGATCGTCTTCAGTATCTCTTTATTGTTCAATAGCCTGTGTATCACATAATGTGTTTTCGTCGTTCACAGGGGCGTTGACTGTTTTTTGAGCTCCCGCACTTGGCATCGGCGCCTAGAAACCTTATCTTTATTTTTTATATACCGCTCCCTTTCTCTTTGCATCTTGAACTCCATAGGATCTGCATACACATCGCACTTTAGTATTTCACATAATAATTATCGTGCGTTTATTGTTAACTACATTGGCTTTGCATGTTGGTTGTATCGTGAAATGGAATGCGGTTGCAGGATCACATAGGGATGTGCTTTCTCTATCCAAGAATTTAACAGGTACTAAACGCATACTGCCTTCCCTGCAAAATGTTGTAGCATCAACGATATATCCAAGAATTGTTTGTAACACGGGTAGCATGGGAAAGGTAGTCTATACAAATGAATTGTGATTTGAAACTTCAATTTGCAAACATACAGGTCCTTGATCACAGAAGCTCACGCTCTGAGAGACGCTTACAAAATACACATTTGCATGCAATACACATTATAGTTGCTATCTCCTTAAATTAAAACTGTAATAAAAATATACAGACAGCCTGATAAGTAACGACTGCTAAATTTGGGATAGGCTTGAGACTCCACATGAGCATTTGGCTAACTTGTTCTCTCATGTTCGGTCTGCTGATATCTCTAGTTGTGGGCTTGTGGCCCTGGAATGGAAGTGGTGAATCTCAAGCAATGGAAGAAGGCGCCTACAATTTGGCGATGATCAAGAGAAGAATAAGGTGCACCGTGTTTTTGGTGTGTCGTCAAGTTTCAGAGATGCTGTTCCTCTATCACAGCCTCATATCCATTTCTTTTCCCTTAAAAAATACAAAGTCTAATCCTCATCCTCAAACCGAACATAAATGTTTTAAGCTCGGTACCATCCCTCTCCTACAACTAAGGAGAAAATAACGATCTAAAGCTTTTTGATATTTGAACCTACAACACGGATCTTCCTTCCACTTGCAGGCAGATTCTCATCTGGTGATATTTCAGCACCTCTGATCGGCTCAGCTGCCATCTTTTCCTGTAGACAAAACAGAACACGTGCAGACAGGAAAAATATAAAGAGCTGTTTTGAAACCATGACATTGAATGATATAAGTAAACTAGGCAAACTGGACATAGAGAATATAGGAAGTACCTTGAGTAATTCATGGAATCCCCCACGACCACCATGAGATTCCAACGGACATGACCACCTCAAATAGAATTGTGGCCAAAGAGACGGAGCAAGAGCTGGAGCAGGGGGGATAATAGGACCAGCATGTTTGTCTGGATCATAAAATGGGTTCCAGTGCTCATGCAAGGTGTCGGAAGCCCGGAGGTCAGCCAGATACTTCCAAATGCAAGGACATGACGCAACATCAGCTTGCTCCCTTTCCCGCTCACTTCATTTTAGGTCCGAAATTAGATATTTAATCATTTAATCAAGAGAAAATCAGGTACAACGGTTCTGGAGATCAAATACCTATTGCACAAGAAGTTACCAAAGCGGCATGATAGTATATGGTCCATAAAATCAACCAGAAATTTCTGCAAGGGGAACAATTCAGTTTATTAATATACATAAAGAGGCTTAATTTCATTGCACTCAACAGATGTGGAAGGAAGGACTTACAGAAGAGAACTGAAAAGCACATGGGTACAAGCACATCAGATGAGCAATGCATTCCAACCACTGAAAAATAAGACTTAGCATTAACGAGTATTTCATACACATGTCTTAAACTCAGAATATAAAATGACTCAGGGAAAAAGAAGACAATAGCATTAGCTACCTGCAACATTACTGGTGATCTCTCTTTAGATGGAATTAAACTATCACCATTCCATGGTAGGTTGTAGTCTGGCCGCCCTTCCTCATCCATTATAGTGGGCAGTCCCATTCTTGTGGCAAATTTATGGCCAAAGGCTAGCCAGTCTTTTTCCACAAGGGCCTGAATAATGTGGTGAAATAATCTTATATATTCATAACTAAGCCATAAACTATATTAAGTGGGACAAGTGGGATAATTTAAAGAGTCAAAAGTAGTCAAATGAAGTCAAGCCTACTTATCCCACTTGTCCCACTTCTACATCTTTGCCGATAACACTATTGAAGTTGCAAAACTAAAAAAAAAAAAAAAATCAAATACAGAATATTCATGAATTAAAATTAATTTTTACCCATGTTTCATGGTGCCAAAATAAATGTTTTTTGGTCTTTTAGCAAATAAATAAGTACACATAAATTAAATATTAGACTAAAATAAAAAGATTTGACCACTCAGAGAGATGTTTGCTTTAAGAACATTATTCGAATCAGATTTTAATCTTAACTATGCTGCCAATGCACAGTAAACTTTGTTAGTACAGCACTCTGTACCTGGAATCCATTAAAAGTCCGATAGTAAGGATCCAAGAGTAGGCAAGACAGCCCAATTAGTTGACTTGTACGGTCCCATCCATCGCTGCAAAAGTGGAGCAAGTGAAAAAAATCAGATTTGACACCAGTGATAGAAAGATGTGCTATGCTACAATTAATATAAGACGCCCACCCATTTTCCAATACATATAATTTCAAGTATGTAAAGTACCTAAACTACATGCTATAAAAAACACTGACCGTAATGAACAGATGCAATTGACACCCTTATAAATGATGAGTCCAAACTTCGTATAACAAAGGTGTGGCTAAAAAAGCAAGTCATAAGCAGTGTTTCAGCTAGAGTAGGAACATATGGAGGCCAGGTTACCCACAACAGCCAAGGTGGGAGGTGCGGTGTTTTCGCACCCAGGCTACATGTAGCCCTTTATTTTGAACATTCGAAAAAACAAATGTATTTCAAAGTGTCAAAAAATCTGGAAAAAATTGTACATATAGACAATGTTGTATGCTTTAATAAAGTGTGCAAAATCTCAATCAAAAATACGTTGTATTCAATGCTACACAAAAAAAGCATAATTGCAGATCTGGATGCACATTCAAATCTCGTCGCATTTTGTCTTTTTTATATAGCCTAGAATACAAATAATTTCGGATTGAAATTTTGCACACTTGAAGTAATCATTGCCTACATGTGCACCTGTTTTCAGTTTTTTTTTTTTTACTTTGAAATGTACTTTTCAAGTGTTCAAAATAAAGGACTATAGAGTTCCAAATGCATTTTTCGCCAAGGTGGAGCCTACTAGGTATAGCATTGGCATGGAATCCAGCTATAAATTCCAGATGAGCTACAGCTACTAAAAAATGAGTGATTAAGTATATCTCCATCTAGCAAATAAGAGAAAAATATAGACAAAGACATCCATAGCCTCTCAAGGTGGTTCCATGATACCCAAAAGTTACACATGACAATAATAGAAGGTGCACAATTTTTCAGTTTCTGATCATGAACGCCCAGCCCATGTAGTTAAAACTTAGGGGCAGATCATACATATCTCAAGTGACTATTTAATAATGCCTACAGAATCTGAAATGCAAAACTAGAATGAATGACGTAAGTCACGTAAGCTATCGAGTTATTCCAGAATGTAAGGAGTCTGTTTTGTAGCCTAACTAATAAGGCTAGAGTGCAAAAAAAATTGAATAAAGCAAACTATCAAGTTGCTCCACCATCATATACTCTTCATTTATCACATCAAGTGGTTCAATTCAAATGAAGTCTGGCAAAAATGGGGATTTGCAAATAGTTAAAAGACCTGCAATGGACAAGAACCGAAGCTGATTCAACAGTAATTTTTGCGGTGATAAGTGAAGCAGCAGCCAGGATTCCGTGGATATGACCAAGCCATGTCTGCAGTTTTGAAATATGTGCCACGCTCTTAGCAGCTCGTCCAGACCAGCCTGCCAAGCGTGATATAGTATCTCTCTGAAAAAAGAAAAATAAATAGTCAGTCTGCAGCTTTGAAATATCTGCCACGCTCTTAGGAGCTCATGCAGAAAAGAAAACTAAATAGTCAGTCTACTCTTTCCTTTACTATGGTTCCTTTACTATGGTGCTTGACAAACTAGCAGACATTTCAGCACGACAATGTCAAATGCTTCATCCATTCCCAAATAGCTCGTAAATTTTGCTTGTCGTACATGTCACTACAATTTTCAGATAATTTGTTTATTGTAATGGCTGTATACCCCTCCTATTCACTATTCATTGCTATTCTAATCTCGCATCATCCAAGACAAAAACATAGTTAAGCAAATCATATGCTTACTTGATTTAAAGGGGTTCCATCTGATGAAATTGATCCATAATTATTGACGTAGTCTCGAAGGCCAGAAAAACTACCTGCCATAGCATGGATATTTTCTATCCTGCAATTCCAAATCTGTTCCAAATGTAATTAAGTTAATGCTATGCAACATATGCACTACGAAAGCCAATCTGTACACATATCATTACCTCAATGTGTGGGTGTTTATAGGATAACAACTCTGTGCCACCACCCTTAGCTGCGTTTGCAAAAGCTTTGGCCAAAGGCCGAGCATCGACAATGTATAATTTCCTGCTTATGCAAGGAATAGAAATACAACTTGAAGATTGCAGAAAATCTTTATAATCAACAAGTAAAAAAATAAGAAGTCTTAAAATTTGAACAATATCTTGTTTGATATATATAAAAAGACAATACATTATGATTACCTTGGTGCGTCAGTCCTTGGGGTTTGAAGAGCCAAAAGAAGTGGCTCCGTCCTATCGATGTAAAAAAGAACCTTAGATTAACAACATTTAGAAGTCATCATATATGCAACATGGAAATAAACTCACGTTGCAAGATACTTCGTATAGGGCTGAGATGACCTTGCCAGGACAGCTCCGGATCCTGTGATGTAAACAAGTTTAATGCTTTTCAGCATATTATTCAAGACAACTAAAACCAGATGTTAGCGAGTCTGCTGCCCACTACTCATTCTTCACACTGTTACCACAAAATAAATTGAACTATATGAGCTGTTTTCACCACCAAAACACGCATAGCTTAACCAATCAACGACATGGAAATAAAATACATAATGTCAAATCATATCTTGTGAAAAATATTTCATCATGTATACTTGATAATGATTGGGGGGGGGGGGGGGGCATATTGCTATAAGTAGCATGTTATGAATATTTGGCATGATTCTGTTCATTGTTTGCATAATCTGAATACTGAACTAGTTGCTAGAAACCTATCTTGGAACTAAAGATTTCTATACTTGTGCTCGCAACTAGTTTGCTTGGTTGACTTTGTGCAGGAGCTCGCGTTGTGTCACACTAAAACATTTCCAGGATGCAACCATGAGGATCTGGTAAGATAAGGTACACAACGAACAGAGGAACAAGTTTCAGGTCAGCGTGGACGACCAAGTCCACCCGAAGGGCAATCCGTACCCTTTGACACCTAGGGCCCTCCTTGAGCAGAACGAGTGAGAGAGTTTTGGCCTTGGTGAGGCTTGTACCACATCAGTAAAAATCCAGTGTTAGATTTCATTTATGTTCTCTGTTTCTTATTGTTTGATATCTGCTTTTGTTATTTCTTTATCTTGAAGATTTACTCCTTGTGGGTCAACTGCGAACCTAGAATGAGGTGTGTGATCTAATAAAATACTTTTTGCAGACTCCTAACTTGTAAATAAAATATATATAAGATAAAAAAAAATCTAGCTAGTACATATTAATCTTAAATTTCACTAAAATTTCCTTTCTCTACTTACTGATTGTGCAAACAAAGAGTATTCTATTCGGTCAATGGCTAATAGTAAATACCACACAACGAGCTCAAACTAGAAAAAAATATAGGGAAAAGAACAATAAAGAAAGAAATGACTTACCAGGGTCAAACCACGAGATGGCAGGTATACGACAACTGTGCCGGTACTCAGTGGATGCCAAAAGTTCTTTGTCACTAACCCATGATGGAAAAAGAATTAATTACTTGAATTTATGTCTAAAAAGAAAGGTACAACACAACACAACGTTACCTTATACTCTTAGGGATAATCAGCCAAACTGGATAACTCGGACATAGTTCATATTCGGAGTTCAGCTCAGAGACCCTCACCCACTTGTTTTGCAACTGATCTTGACCATTGGAGCATGTGCTTGCCGATTGGACAAACATCTTCTTAAATAAGCGATGGTATTCTTTCAGAAGCCGCACCCTCATAGATGGAGTGCATACTGTATCAACAATTGGCTTGCAAGAAAATGCATAAATATGCCCCAAATGAGCAGGTTTAATGCATTTTTTCAAATTTTCAATCATCGCTTTCTGCAGAAAAAGATAAGCATAAGTAGATATCAGAAGATGAGTGGTCAATATTGCAGGTAAAAACTTCACAGGTTTTTCGTGAAGATGTAAAAAATAAAGACGAACAAGAGCACAAGAAGAAATGCGAGAAAATTTCTATTGCAGACTATTTTCTAGCAAATTATGCAATATTTGATGGTTCAGTTTTACACTTCCTGTTCAACCTGAATAACATAAACTACACTTATTATATATATGGAATTCTATTATTGAGATAACAAATTGATGGTTGGGACCCTGGACTCAAGCTAGTGGCCTACAGATTTCAAGATCTTGAAGTGGTAACGAATTTTCACTTCCCAATTGACTCTCATAAAAGGCTAGGCTACCTCTTCACATCGCACCTGATCCCGAATCATGTGCTCTGTTCAGGGGATCAATAGTGGCTATTAAGCTTTTCCCTTTCTATATATTCTTGATAATAAGTAAATACCATCCACCTTACAATGTAGGATTTATATTTATTTCATTCCGTTTCTACATCTTTGACAAATCAAGAATAAGAATACCATAGTCAATGAAGAAAATTACAACACATAGATTAAAATGGAATATAAGACACATACCAAGGGCTTGTTCTCAGAGTTAAATGAAAACAGAAGGACCCTCATATCATGACCTAAACAGAAAAGCCGCCAAGATATGATTATCATAAGTTATTTCAAAACACAGGAGATATACACATTTGTGCATACTTACCAGTGACTTTAATGATACTTCGGTCTACTGGCACGAGCTTCTGCAAATCTTTAGTAGGAACCTATGCAATAAATAATTTATAAGACAATCATGCACCGAATTTATGAGGTAATGCAGGTAAACTACAATGTGTGGGTTACTGTTCCATCCCAATTTGAGAACAGACTCTTGAACGTTCTATTTGATAGCATGCAGTTCGAAAAATAGGGTTGTCATGTAATTCCATGTACACGAAAAATGGTTATGTTATTATGAACTAGGAC
Source organism: Lolium rigidum (assembly GCF_022539505.1). Lineage (NCBI taxonomy): Eukaryota > Viridiplantae > Streptophyta > Magnoliopsida > Poales > Poaceae > Lolium > Lolium rigidum. Next base: position 4,788,836 of record NC_061514.1, on the reverse strand, counting down.
ATATATATTGTGTATCAAGGAGTTCCGATTAAGCCATTGATTATACTTTTGGTTTATGTGATGCTGCCAGTTAAACACTGTTGGCTATCGTTTAGCTCTCACTTTTCCTTGCCTTGTGCTTGCAATTCAAAGTAAATGTAACACATTTTGCCTTGATTGGACCAGGAAGATAGATGAGCCTAGAAATGTATACCAGTCATTTACGCTCATGCTAACTACACCATTAAACTGTGAGTGAGTATACATATTAAGCACATCAAGGTTACAATTGATGCTTGGTTATGTTCAGATGGTCCCTTTTCCTATTAACTACATTATTCATCAACACATGTTGAGTGTGCGGAAGGCTCAGGCAATCGATGCTGCAATGCCTAATGGTGTGAGATTATCAATGTTGCAAGGTGTACTTTTGGTTTTATTGGTATTAATGTTTATACCTAGCGTCCTAGCTAATGAGTACCTGGGTTGAACAAGCAGCTAGCATAGCGTCAAGGGCGAGCGGGTGAGCAATAGAGTGGAAGAGAGAACTTCCAGTGAACCGCGAAACAGAGCATAGTGGTTGTGGTAAATAACTTAACTAACGAATGAATCGACATTTATGTCGCTATTTCTTTCTATACAAGTGAATTTTTAATTATAATATGTTACGGCAAGGAAAAACTTGACAAGGCAGTGGCAAGGGAGTTCAACTATTTAAGAACAGTTTGCAACTAAAACAGTGATCATGCACCGAAGTGAACTACAAGTGAAAGTAATAACAACCAATAAATCTAACATACAGACTTACATCCTTTAAATATTCAATTGCACATAATGGAATAGTGCCCAACTCGACAACACATTCTGTTGCCTTGCTCTGAAAAAAAATGGATCCCACTTGTTAACATGAAAAGGAAAACATTGGATAGAGCATATCAAAATCTCATTATGGCACTTACCACAAAAATGAGTCGGAAGTTCGTCACTGTGAGAGTGCCAGCCTCATTCGTGTTCAAAAGAGTAACACTGTGACCCTAGGAAACATTGATGAAACAGAAGAAATCAATGGACAGTGTAAAGTTTACGTGTTGGCACACCTACTTCTACAATCAACCCACCTAACTAGGAGTTAAAAGTTGGGAAAGAGGAGAGCAGGCTGAACCTGATCAAGAGCCTTCTCGTGCTCGAGAAACAACTTCATGCCCTCTGATAACTCTGCAGTAAGGAACCTTCTAGTCTAGAAGATAAAAGGAGAAACAAAGCATCAGATTCTCTAACCATAACCGACCTAACCCTAACTCTAAAATCAGAGAAAAGTGGGGAATTAGCATGTACTGCTGCGATTGATGTAATCACAACAACAACAAAAATAGCAAAGGGGGAGAAAAGAGGCAGATGACACCATACCTCCGGTGGTGAAGCTGCGGGTCGACGGGGATAGGCAGAAAAGGAGACACTGGTCGAGGTGGTTAAGCTGCTCGACGAGGCGCTGGTCAATGGCCTGTGCAGCTACGGGAGGTGAGGACGAGAGCGCGCGGATGCTGCTGGGTCGGGCGGCGGGATTCCGCCCGTGCTGCGCAGATCTAGCGGCGTAAGGGGGAGCAGCAGCAGGCGGACGTCCAGGAGCGGCTGCGGCGTCGGAGCTCAATGGGGTTGGGCCGTGGCGCCGCCGGACTCCATCATGGCGGTGCAGCGGGAGCTAGTGGAGAGGAGGCCGGCGTTGAGAGAGACGAGGCGGCGGCCGCGGGTCGATGCGTGCTGGCAGATTCTGTGCGAGGCTAACTTACCCTAGATATGGGTGTGTCTCGTTCACGCCCTACCAATTCATGGGCATGACCAATTTTTGGCGAGGGACCACCGCCCGCAGATGGCCAGGAATTGGCGGAAATTTGCATAGCGTCGGGCGTGTTGGGCTTGGGCTAGCCAAATTATTGGTGGCTAACCAAACAGCGGCCTGTGGGCACGGGCATGCCAACTTTTTGGTAAGACCTGCATTGGCTCAAAACCAAACGTACCCAAGTCTCCCAAACCGCCGGCGCCATTATCTCCTCTTCGACGGCGTCGATCATGTCCCCGCTCACTCCTGCCACGTTCGCTAGCGCGATCTTGACATATTCCAATGATAAAGTTGAATATGCTGAACATCTGAGGATAGTGTTGCAAACATTAAGAGAACATCAACTCTATTGCAAATTCAGCAAGTGAGCTTTGGCTAAATCAAGTAGAATTTCTTGGTCATGTTATTAGCAAGGATGGGATAGCTGTCAACCCGAGCAAGGTAGCAGTTTTAGATTGGGAAGCACCCAAGACTGTCAAAGAAATCCGAGGATTTTTAGAAATGGCAGGATACTATAGGAGATTCATTGAAGGATTCTCCAAGATAGCTGGACCAATGACTAAGTTGTTAAGGAAGAACACACCATTTGTGTGGTCTGATGAGTGTGAGAAGAGTTTTCAGACTCTGAAGGAGAAACTCACCACAACACCGATGTTAGCAGTTCCAGAAGTTGGCAAGGATTACACCGTGTATTGTGACGCATCCAAACATGGATTGGGTTGCGTACTCATGCAAGATCGGAAAGTAATATCCTATGGATCGAGGCAACTCAGACCTCATGAAGTGAACTATCCAACACATGATTTAGAGTTAGCAGCAGTCGTTTTTGCACTTAAAACTTGGAGACATTTTCTCTATGGAGCCAAGTGTGAGCTCTATACGGATCATAAGAGTCTCAAGTACTTCTTCACTCAGAAGGAACTCAATATGAGACAGAAAAGATGGCTTGAACTGATCAAGGATTATGATTTGACCATCAATTATACTCCAGGAAAGGCTAATGTTGTAGCAGATGCCTTGAGTAGGGAGAGCACTGGAGGAGTGGAGCAAGAAATATCACCGAAGTTGAAGAAGGAAATAGTCAGGCCCAGATACAACTTTGGGAGAAAGAAGCTCATGAAGGACTATCGGCTTTACAAGTAGCCGATGAACTAAGTGTTAATCTGAAGAATGAGATAATCATGGGTCAATTGGACGATCCATTCATCGTGGAGGAGATGAGAAGGATTGATGAGGGAAGACCATAGAATTTCACCGAGGAGAGTCGGGATCATTATGGTTCCAGAAAAGGATTTGCGTTCCGGATATTGATGAGATCAAGGAAGTTATACTCCGGGAAGCACATCAAACACCATACTCTATACATTCGGGAAGTACAAAGATGTACATGGATCTCAAGGAATTGTTCTGGTGGAATAACATGAAAAGAGAGATAGCACAATATGTAGTGGAATGCCATACATGTCAAAGGGTGAAGGCTGAACATCAAAGTCCGGCAGGAAAGTTGCAACCTTTACCAATCCCATAATGGAAATAGGAGGAGATAGGAATGGATTTCATCACCGGACTACCCATGACTAATAAAAAGAAGGACATGATATGGGTAATCGTGGACCGGTTGACGAAAAGTGCACACTTCTTAGCAGTAAACAAGCAGGACAAAGGAGAGAAACTCATCGATCTTTACATCAAAGAGATTGTGAGTAAACACGGAGTACCCAAGAAGATAGTGTCAGATCGAGGATCCGTGTTCACATCAGCATTTTGGAAACAACTACATGAAGCCTTAGGATCCAAGTTAGACTATAGCACCGCCTATCATCCTCAGACAGGTGGACAAACAGAGAGAACAAACCAGATATTAGAAGATATGCTTAGGGCTTGTGCCCTAGACTTCGGAGGATCATGGGAGGAGCAGTTACCACTAGCAGAGTTTTCATACAATAATAGTTATCAAAGCAGCATCAAGATGGCACCATTTGAAGCTCTGTATGGAAGGAAGTGTAGATCACCGATATGTTGGTATGAGACAGGATCAAGCAAGGAGTTCAATCCAGATTATGTCAAGGAAAAGCAGCAGATCATTGACATTATAAGAGATAGACTCAAAATAGCTCAAAGCCGACAAAAGAGTTATGCAGATCAAAAGAGAAGAACATGGGAGCCACAAGTTGGAGACATGGTGTACCTTAAAGTAAGTCCGATGAAAGGTCTTCAGAGATTCGGAGTAAAGGGGAAGCTTAGCCCTAGATACATCGGACCTTTCAAGATATTGAGTCAGAACCGAGGGTTAGCCTTTGAATTGGATCTACCGGGAAGGTTAGCTCAAGTTCACAATGTATCCCATGTGTCTCAACTCAGGAAATGTTTGAAGACCCCAGACGAGCCAGTATCACATGATGAACTCGAGTTACAACCAGACTTGACCTATATCGAGAAGCCAGCTAAGATTCTCGAGGAGAATTGGAAACAACTCAGGAATAGAGCCATTAAGTACTGCAAGATTCAATGGAAGCATCACCCAGAGAGGGAAGCCACCTGGGAAAAAGAAGAAGACCTGAGGAAATCATACCCATAACTGTTCAGGTATTACAACCACAACTTCGGGACGAAGTTTTATTTAAGGGGGAAAGGCTGTAATGTCCCAGGTTTAGAGACGATCGAGGGGTAGATTTTAGAAAGGGATGTGCATTGCATCGTAAATTCTGGAGAAATTTCGCGCTTTTAAAAGAAAACTGCATCGAAGGAGGACAAGTTTCTCTCTCGACACCTTACAGGGTTAGGGTTTCGAGAGTGCGATAAACTTGCACCTCACTTAGCTCAATTAGGGTTTTGAGACGAGAGGAGAGTTAGTGCATCACAACTTTAAGTTGCATGATTGAATTCAAACAAACTTGTGTTTGAATTTCAAATTCAAACATCATATGAATATCTCATAATTCAAAATTGAGGTGATTCATTAAACAAATTCTAAATAATCAAGAATATAAATAATACATCTATTAAGTAAACCTCATTAGAGAAAATTGGAGCTTTATTGATCAACACACATGATACATTGTCATTTACAATATTCAGAATTGAATTATGAAATATTACAACACATTACAATAATTGACCAAATGGAAAAAGAAATAGAAAAGAAAATTACAATTAAATGATCTATCCTAATCTACATAAGATGATCATCATGGAAATCTTGCTCAAGATAATCTTGATCTTCATCTTGATCATCACATTGTTCCCTGCACACACACAAAGACCAAACAAGGGTTATACCAAGTGGCATTACCACTTGGCAGGTTAGCAAGAAAAATGTAAATGAGAGGATATGACCATGATTAGCCGAGCTGATCCATTCACTGGACCAAGTACCAACCAGCAAGCACACAAGTTGCTCACACAGCCTTAGTGCATGCCCAACAGCAAGCCATGGTGTGTGCATGCATCACAACACACATACACGGCCAGGGAGTCACCAACAGGGTGCCAGGCCTTGTTGTCAACCAGAGAAGCAAGGGCAAGGCAGATATAAGCTTTTCACACCAAACCCTAATCATTCCATCGACAAGGAGCACCAGGGTAAGAACACCAAGAACACAAGAACAACAAGAACAGGAAGAATAGCCACTGCTGTTCAACCTATCCCAACAACCACAGAAATTAACCAAGCAGCACCAGCTTGCAAGGAGGAGCAGGGCAAGCACAAGCACATCACGGAAGCAATCCTCTACACCAACAACTTAATCTAGGAGCTGGAGTGAGGTATACACAAGAAATCATGGGCAAACATCTATGTTGCTCATAAATAAGCATGTGCATCAAACACACACAAGCCATAGGGTTGAGTACCCTGTTTGTGTCACCATCTGGCTACCAAGTCAGTTGGTGCAAGCAAATAAGGGTGAAGCAAATATGAAATTACCAAGGGAACACTGGTTAACCAAAACAGTGGCTTAACCAAGGAAATCCATCAAGGAAATGATCCTATCCAATCAACCAAAGTCACCTAGCACCTAAGGCTTAGCACACCATCAGACATATAGACAACTTGTGTCTATTTTTGTTTGTAAACATCAAAAGCTACTGGCAATCCAACAAAAGGATCACCCAGAAAGCATCTAGTGAGCCACAGCAAGCCAACAAGAGTGGGAGCTACCTAAACAGCAAAGAAATGCTGTCAGGGTCACCTCAACCACTGAAACAGCCCAAACAAATAAGCCTTGCACAGTTATCATCACCTAGATGGGTTCAAAAGGAGGGCTAGGGTACACAACCAAGTGTTGGCATCCATCTAGCCCTGCCACAGTTAATAGAATGATCACTACTGCAAGCAGTTCACATCATTTATCCAATAAACAATTACAAGCTATACAGATAAATGAAATACATAAGTCGCCAGTAACTGGAACACTTGCACATGATCCAGAGGATCCCTGCAAGCATCAACTGATGCTTGAGCAAGCACCAGCACACACCAGCACATGTCTGTGACACACACATCACAGATTGAGCAGCAGTAAGGCACAGACATAAGCACAACAGTTAACCATCAAGCAACTGATGATCATATGATCATCAGAGTTTGCTAGAACTTGCTACAGACTGCTAGAGCCAAGCAAGGCATTAGTAATTGGCCAGCTACTGAAGAAATACACCCAAGCCATAACTGAATAAACAGAAACTGAATTAATGACGTTATAATTGTATCCAGAAGCACATCAAAGGCATGAGGTACAACTGGATCAAGTTACACAAGGATAGCACACAGCACACATCACTGGATGGTGATGTTTAGTCAACAACAATGCCCAATGGGCAGTTCCAGGAATTATAGCACAGAGAATAGCACATCAGGAGCACTGGCACTTGCAAAATGCAAGGATCATGCATCATGATCAAGCCAGGGGCAAGCAATTGCACACACAGGAGAGGCAGGAGTGATATAGCAACAGCAGAAGCAATTAAATAGAGCATAGCATCACAGTATGCTCATGAGCAAGAGCTCATGAGTTACAACAGCAAGTGATAGAATAGAACAGCACAGCACAGCAGCTAGGAACCATGGCAGCGGCACAGTAGCAGCATCACGGCATGGCCAGCATCTCCACGAGGGGAAGCAAGCCAGTAGCCAGAGCTAGACAAGGAGGAGGAGGAGAGAAGGAAGAAGACAAGAGAGAAGGAGGCGAATGTACCTGGAGCAGAGCACCGCGGCGTGCCCATGGTGGCACGGCGGCACGGGCCGACCACGGCAGTGCCAGGCCGCAGCCAGGCCAAGCATCGTCGGGCGCAAGAGCCCCAGCATCATCACGGCGAGGCACACGGCTGCGCCACAGCGCCAGGATCGTCGGCGGCGATGAATCGTCGCGGATCACCATGGCCAGGCGAGCAGAGGAGTTGGGGGCGAAACAAGGAGGCGACGAAGAACAGATCGACGCGGTGGATCTGAAGCGCCGTCGAACGACGGTTCAGATGCGCCACATCTCACCGCCGGTGATGGCCGGAGATGGCCGGAGAAAATCGGCGAAGGCGGCGGCGACGCGGGAGTCGCCAGAGCTCGAAGGGCTAGGGTTTCGCGAGAGGGGAGAGGAAGAGAGCGACTGAGTCCGACCGAGCCGATTGGGGCGGCTCGGGTTAGACTCAACCCGCTGGGCCACCCTGACAAGTGGGCCCATGGGCATTTTAGACTTTTCACAATTCCAATTAAAACAGAAACTTTGAAAATGCATAGAAAATGATAAATAGCTCTAAAAAAATAATTAAAAATATGAAAACTACTCAGGATAAAATTCTCTATCATAATAAAATATGAAAAGGAATTTTTGAAGACAAACAAGATTAAGTCCAAATTTGATGATTAAAATAATCATTTAAATCACACCTTATATCTATACCTAATCTATACCTAATAATAAAGGAGCTAAGGTTTCTGCCAAAAAGTTTCGTCAACGCTTTTTTTGGACCGTTTTACCCTTCCACCAAAATACATAATACTGTAATTGCCATGGTACCGGTTCGTTTATTTCCGCGCCTCCAAACCACCTCGTGTTCATGCTCAACTCTAATTCGATCCAGTCCTAATTCGACCCAATCTCCTCTCGTGCTAGACCCGGCCTCTGCTCTACTTATACACAGTCCCGTCAATCTATCCCTCCCTTCCGTCCTGTCGATTTCGATTGGAATCGGCTCCTCAGATCGGGGCGGCGAGCTGTGGAAGCTCCGCCACGGCGGAAGGTCACAGGAGGACATCGCGAGGTCAAGACGCGTCAAATCAAACGAGGACTCGAGCAGATCAAATCGAATCCTTCCCGATTTCTTTCAAACTCTGATCTGGTCTTTGGGGCCATCCCCTGATATTTCGTCTCTGGCCTCCCGCGTCTCCGCCCTGTTTGGGGGGGGGGGGGGGCAGATCGACGGCCGCGGTGTCCGGCCAGATCGATTGGCGACGGCATCTGTCTTTCAGGGCCTTCTTCGCCTCCACGTAGGTGGTGCTGGCACACACGGCTGCCATGGCGCCGAAGGCTGGCGAGGCGCTGCACCATCAGCTGGTGAAGGAGACCCAGCTAGCGCGCCGTGGATTTCGTTGTCTGAAGCCAGAGCGCCTCCCTCCGACAAGGCCGTCCTGGAGACTGGAGTTGTTCCTCCACCCGGTGTCGACGAGAAGTCAACTCGATTCATGCAGCCAAGGAGCTCTGCTTGAAACGACTAATTGCGCCTTTCTCTCTGCACCAAATTTGCCAGTCAAATTTGTCAGTAACATACGTCGCGCAAGGAATTGGAGTCCGGTGCTCTGGCCATGCCTGCTCAGGGAGGTTCTGCAATGCTATTCGTCAATGACCAGGATTAACTGCGCCTCTCTCTCTGCACAATTGTGGATCTCTTCGTTTGCCTGCTTTTCTTGGGGTGACCAATTTCTCTCTGAATTAAATGAAGGACTGGATTATTTCCATGACCTTTTTGCAGGCATATATTAGTACAGGTCTTCTGGTCCTGCCTTTGGCATCTGGGAAGCAAATATAGATACAGGTCTTCTGGTCCTGCCTTTGGCATCTGGGCAGCAAATATAGATCTAATATTTGCCCCCTACAACTTATTGTTGTCAGATTATCATTGCTGACTCTTTGTCCGTGAATTCATCATTATTATGATGGATATATTGGCTTCTCTTTCATGTGATTTATCTATGAACAATGTAAATATGAAGCTATCAGACTACTCACAGAGCGGAAATTATTATACTTGATTTCTTTTCTGGATTTTCCGAGTTTGAAGGCTTATTTCAAATCCAGGCATTATTGAAAGTGACCTGGAGTCTGACACGATCTATACTATTTTATTCCAATCCAGGTATCATTATAATTGACCTGGAAACTTTGATGCAGTAAGAAGCTTGAATCTGCAAAATACCAGTGAGGCGTAAACCAAGAGGCCCTCCATCTTCTATCATAAGGTAAAACCGCATAGTTTACCGTACCTGGTGTCCATTGCTGAATTTTATTAATGTTTGAAGCTCTTGTTGTAGTTTGCTATATTGGTGCGCAGACTACAAAATTTGAATGCTTAATTTGCTGACTGAACATGCCACGTTGATTAGTATACCGAGGTTGAGTAAGGACTGCATGCTTATGATCCCGATTAGCTTATAGCTATTTGACAATGGAAAACCACACTTGCAGATAACTAAAATTGACAACAAAGGAGCAGCACTTCATGGTTTTTTATTTTTGCTGGGAGGTACAGTGTTGAATACTTCCATCTTGATGTGTTTCTAGGAGTGAAAACTCAAAAGTTAATATTTTTATTTGATATACACATAACTATGCTTGAATTCAGGAGAGTGCATTCCACTATAAATTTTACTATTGTTGTGATCTTTCCGAAATCTTGGACTTGAACAAAAAAATAGGGATGATTAGTGGAGATGAGGAGTCAGTCTTCTTCTTAGAGAAGGCCAATTTCGTCTCCCACTCTTGCCGTTGATGAAAACAAGTAGTGGTCTGGAAATCTCGTGGTAATTGGCAAACCTCAACGCTCATACTTATTTTCCCATTCATTAGAATGCAAGATCCATGTATTTGCTTGACAAACGTTATAGATAACTTGGAGCTTGGCAGCGTATACTTCTTATTATTTGCGTAAATCGACCATGTGTATAGGGAGGAAGCACTAAAGCACTGCAATGCTCTGATATCTAACTGTAATATGCTGATTGAATGTGCCACGTTTATTAGAGTACTGAGGTTGAGCAAGGACTGCCTTCTTATCTAGAAGATCCTGATTAGCTTACAGCTATTTGACGATGGAAAATCAGACTTAACTAATTTGACAATAAAGTAGCAGCAATTCATGTATTTTATTTTTGTGGAGAGGTACAGTGTTGACTGGTGTTGTTCTCAAATCGACTACAGAGCTGTGAAACAAATCGATAATGCCTCGATGTGGTATTGTGAATATTTTCTGAACTTATCAGTGAAAAATGGCAATCCTTTTGTTCAGTGCCCCCATGCAAGGATGTGGTTGAGAAAGAAAAATGGAAAACCAGTTTGCCGTTGGATCTTTCATTTCATGGTCTTCGTTCATTTTCTATTTCAAGACAACTCAATTTGCAGTTAAATAAAAGAGCAGTGTGGATGCAAAGTTCAATTTTTAATTGTATGTGCTATTTTATTAGAGATTATTTTGCAAGCTATTTTTTTACTGAAAATTATGTGAGAATTGACATTTTTTATATAAAATAATTGTCATGTTGGAAAGTTGTGAAGGCTTGGTCACCAAAACCCCTATAAAACATCTATGAGTAGCACCGGCAGGCAAGACGCACGAAGGTACACACGCATCCTTTGTGTTTAGGTTTTTCATAAATTATCAGTTTTTCTTAGTGGAGCTTTTAAATCTCTTTTTTATGTTTAAGTATTTTTATTAATGTCACGACGCACCGTAGCAACGCACGGGCACTTCTGCTAGTACCTAATAATAAAGTACGAAGTGTTTCCTTGGTCTGGTACGTTTGGTCCGTCCGTCGTCCGTGGTTTTCGTCCATCTAAAGTTTTCTTTGTATACATCGTCGCTTGGCACGTAAGAAAACTGGATAGGTTGGAAAACCGGATCAGAATAGGTCACGTCACATCCCAGGTGTCCATTGCACGCACGGCTCCTTGAGGTACAGAATACTGTATATAAACAGACGCAGCGCTGCGGTAGGGAGCGAAGCCAACAGACGAAATCGAGGGCCTCCAGCGTCGCCGACCTGGACCTGGGTGCCGGCGGTGTCAGAAATCGAGGGACGCCAATCTGTCTTCGTCGTCGCAATCGATCCCACACAAGCAATAAGAGTCCGAACAAATTCGTGTGGTCACGGTGGAGTCTGGACAGAAAAGGGTGCAGGTGATTAGGGCTTGAAACAAGTCCCTCCCCGATCCAAAATTTAATCTCTTGCTCATTGCTCACGACGGCTGGAGGACGAGAGGTTCACGAAGGCTCGCTGTGGCGACAATGGACACCAGCGTAGGAAAAGACGAAAGAGGATGGATGTATCCCGCCGGCAGTCCCCTGAGACCGCGTCCGGCCCGAACTCGCCGGCGTCCAAAGTGGAAAGTGGTGGAGGAAGACAAGGCCAAGACCCGAGATGGCATGATTCTAGGCCGGTGCCGGCAGAGGCTGCGCCAGTGATCTGATCCTGCTGGTAGTGATCGGCCAAGTGCATCATTAGCCGCGCCTGCTTCGCCGTCGATGCCTCACCTGAGCTGGCTGAGCAGCAGAAGTAGGACTCCAGACCACCAGCGCGTGCTTCGTGCCTCCGTCGTAGTTATGCGATCGGCCAAGGGCATCATCATCAGCGTGTGCTTCGTCGTCGATGGCTCACCTGAGCAACATGAGCGGGACACCAGACCAGCAGCGGTGTTGGAGGTCATCGGCCGCGCGTGCTTCATCATCGACACCTCACCTGAGAAGCAGCAGTGGGGCACCACCATAGCAGCAGCGGCGACGTGGGAGGAACAAAGAAATAACGTTTCGTCCGTCATCTCCTAGCATCTCCACTGCTGCCCACCGATTGGTTCATTGGCTGTTGTTGCTCAATTAGCATCATGAGTGTTCATGACCCATCAATGCAGTTTAGCAGTACCTGGTTCCTGACGCAGCTGTCTTCTGCATCCCCAACTCCGTCCGCTCCGTTCTCCACTGCTTCTGTGGCAGTGAAAAGCATGTGCGCGCCGGGTATCCAACGGATGGGCGGCAGCTTGAATCCTCGGCTGGTGATCTCCAAGGGGAGACAGGTGGCATTGGCGGAGGTCGGAAGCTGCGCAGGACACAGCGGTACGCATTGGCTTCAAAGTGTGGAAATAGGGCCGGAGCTTATTAGGAGCCAGCATTGCGGTGGTCTGGTAGCATCCATCCATTAGGAGCCAGCATTGCGGTGGTCTGGTAGCATCCATCCAGCCGAGGTCCATGGTTCCTCCATTGTCATGCACTAGGTCTCTACGTATTGAAATTAATTGGGTTTTCTAAATCTAAAGTTCTTCTGATCAAACGTGATGGTCGGGCAGCTCAAAAGGGGGCAGAGAATAGGATCGAAACTGTTGCAGGTTTTGTACTAGACAACTAGACAAATAAGATATGGATAAAATCAAATGTTTTTTGTACTTTGCAAACACGGGTATATTTAAAAAAATCCTCTCCCCATGCAACGCATGGGCAATTTTGCTAAACTATCTCTACTTGATTTTACCTCCCAACGTTTTAGCCTGTAATTTTCTTATTAATTAGTTTGGTGGCATCAACATGAGAGGACGCTGAGAAAGATTGGATATTGTTGTTTCAGAATTGTGTAAGCTAATAAATCACAACATGACCAATCCATTTTTTTAATAATCGACCGTTGTCCACGGCACAAGTGTCAATCAGACACGGGTGTTTCCCATCATCATTGCAAGTAAGCGGTATTACGAGTCGACGCAGCGACGGTTCGCTATCTAATCCTTTTAGAGCATCTCCAGTCGCGTCCCCCAAACCGTCCCCCAAACCGCACCGGATTGAGCGTTTGGGGGACGTGTTTCGTTCGTGCCGCGTTTGGGGGACGTCGCTCCCCAGTCGCGTCCCCCAAACAAAATTTCGCAAATTTTAAACTTGACTAGATTCGATTAGATTCGTCCAAACTTACATAGATTCGAACGAAATTTGACTAACTTTAAAACTAAACCTAATCTAGAACCACTTGCGGCGGCCGGAGGCGTCGTAGTACTGCTGGAAGTTGTACATCTCGTTGGTGACGACCTCCTGCTTGACGCGCTCGTCGACGGGCTCGTGCACGGGCTCGTCCTTCACCAAGCCGCTTGGTCCTGCCTCGCCGTCGTCGGTGAGGTCCACCGGCCGGCTTGCCGGAGTCGCGGATGGACATGGCGATCGCCGCGTCCAGGTCGCCCCTCCATGCGTCCTTGTCGTCCATGGACGCCAAGAACGCCGCCCGCAGCCCCAGGCGGTCCTCGGGGTCGTCGGCTGCCGGCGATGAGCCGCTGCCGCCGCTCGTACTCCGCCAGCGCGCCGCCGCTGCGACGCTTCCTCCGGCTCCTCCTTCACCTCCGGCTTCGGGATGAGGAGGGCGCCGCCGCGCCTCCCTTGCTGCCGCCCGCCGCCGCTACCGCCACGCCTCGTGTTGACGGGCGTCGCCGGCTCCTCCTTGACCTCCCGTTTGGGAACGGTATACGGCGCCGACCGGTACGACGACGACGGCGTCGATCGCGCCGGCCCCGAGGAAGAAGAGTGCGAGGAGGACGAGTACGTCGTCCTCCTCGGCTGCCATTGAGGAGACGGCGGCGGCGACGGCGGCATCTCCAGCCGCGGAGCGCCGTTGCGGAGGCCGCGGATGACGTTCTCGAGGGTGCGCCCCGGAACGCCCCGCAACGAGGCGCGGCCTTCCTCGTTCCGAGCTGTTGGGCCCGCCGATGAGCCCGTCGGTGCTTGTGCATCTCGACGTCGTACTTGGCCTTGAAGTACGTCGTCCACCAGTCGTCGTTGTCCTTGGCCGCCCATGTCGGATCCGCCCGCTCCTCGGCGGTGAGTTGAGCCCGACGGGCCTTGATGGCGTCCCGCCATTGCTGCGTGTCTGGCTTCGGTGGCGGCGGGATGCCAATGCCGTTCACGGCCATCTTCCAGCCGCCGCTGCTTGGCAGCCGCACGTCCGGCGGGACTGGATACCGGGCGTGGTACGAGCGCCCACGCCTCCGCCACGGTGAGGCTGCCGCGGCCGAAGCCGTTCGCCGCGGCGATCTTGCGGGAGGACGACATTTTTTGAGCGGCGAGGAGAGGATCCGGGAAGGGGAGGCGGCGGCGACGAGAAGGATTATGATGAGCGGCGATAACTGGAGGGCGTCTTAAAACAGCGGCGGCAGCGGGTGGTTGCACGCAATAACTCCGGCGCGGACGGCCACGCGGCCATGCACGACGAGACGCGTCCCTGCGTCGCTCGGGAAAACGGGGACGCCATTAACGTCGCTTGACCAAAGGTAGGCGACGGGGTTTTAGCCTTCCGTGCCGCTGACGCGTCGGCCCCGCCACTCCCCGCATCGCTTTTCGTTGTGTCCGGCGTCCCCGGAGCGTCCCCTGTGGGACGGGGACGGGCTCGGGGCGCCGGACACCATATCGGGGCGCGCCGGACAAAAACGGGCTTTGGGGGACGCGGCTGGAACACTTTTTTTGTCCGGCGCGCCCCAAATCGCTTTGGGGGACGGTTTGGGGGACGCGACTGGAGATGCTCTTAGGATTGATTATATTCATCATGAATAGAAGAAAAAACTTGACCACCAACGAACAATGGCGACGAACAGAAGTGTCAATATAGATAATTTATTCGTTTCAGTATTAATTTTTTCCGATGCAACGCACGGGCACTTTTGCTAGTTTTCAATAATGAAAATAAGGCCATAAATGCTTTTGGACTTTAAAAACACCTTGACAACATTTCAAGGTTGTATTTTACCCTAAACAGAGTATCCCTAAATCATTCTTAGTATTAACCTCTCACATGAAATGATAAGACAGCGGAAGGGGGGAACAAACCCTAAAAATGGAATCATGCATAAATACTTCTTTAACCATTGCCCTTATCGGACAATGATGCTATTTTGAGCAACAACAGAGGACAAGGGTCAGTCCACACCATCCAACTGCAACACTTTGCAGTGTTCAGGCAAGTTCATCACTTGCTCATGTCATTTGAGTATTTTTACCAAATTACTTGCAAAGTACTATGTTTATAACTATTGCATAAAAAGCAAAACCACTATTTTCATAACTATGAATATGACTAAGTGGTGGGCAATGGAACCATGATTGTGTTGATATGGTGGAGGTTCCATTGCAAGGGTTTATATCCATATAGGATTAAACAACAAATGTCGTCCAGTGATTCTGGTGCCGTAATACCCGTGTTAACCATAAGATCTGGAGTGGGACGGAATAGTCAATCGTATTTCCCCTCTTGTACATCAACGGATGCGCTTACCGTAGCAGTTGTATCTTGCGAGAACAACCGGAGGGTGGGGATCCCATTCTAATTCCCCACGGTAATGCGGTCTATGATGGGTTGCAGCTACCGGCGAAGGAGTTTATGGTAGAGCCCAGAACTGTTGTCACGGTCGGGGTCCATCCTTAATTGGTATAAGAGGACCGGCGAGGACCCAGGGTCGGGGTTTGCAACAAAGGGTAGGTGTGCGAGGTAGCGGAGGAATATGATTGGCTATGACCTTATACCGGGCCTCACACCGAAGGAAGTGTGGACGGGAAAGCTGCCCGGTTGGCACCAAGGTTAAGATCTCTTATGGGTAAAGCAACACACCTCTGCAGAGTGTAATGAATCGTGACCTGTCACTCCCTGTTCCGGTATTTGGAACTGCGAACGTTGCCGGAAAGGAGCTCCATGAAGTTCTAGTAAACCGGTGAAGGCTGACGGACATAGTTCTTCTGAATAAAAGCAACCTCTTGAAGAAATGTTTATCAAAACCTGCATTGGTATTAGAGTTTCTGGTCTGATATCGTAGATAGTGCATTAAAAACCTCTTTTCTATAATGAACTTGTTGAGTACGCTCGTACTCATACCACTCTTAAATCCCCTGCTTAGATTGTCTGAATCGACTGGAGGAGGACAACGACGACCCTGAAGGAGCCGAAGTCATCGGCTATGAAGAACCAGACCTCTCTAGAGGTGTTGAAGGTGTAGACTACCTCATAGTCTACGGAACCGGGGAGGGTTCCGGAGGAGAGCAAGCTTAGACTTACCGAGTAGTAGTAGTATCCGAGCAGTACGAACTCTTCGTACTTAACTGCTCGAGGAGAATAAATGTATAACCTAGTAAGACTATTATATTGTAAGTTGAGTCGGGTTCGCCTCGAACCCAGGAGTATTCCTCTAAGGACCCAAGAGGAGCTCCGAGATGATATGTACATGTTGCTTGTAATAATAAATGAATGAGTTATGGACATGCTATGTTCTGTTGTACTACTATGAGGGATGTAATATTTACGGATTGGTACTTCGTGAATGTGTTGACTACCAAAACCCACCGGCGGGTAGTGACGGTCAACACGGTAGAGCCGGGAACAACCTAGAGCTGCGGCTGGCTGAGGTCCCTCCGAGCGACGGCCCGCAAAGCCTTCTGGTCACACTTCCGATGCTGATTGCAAGGGCGTGCCACCTGACCTATACACTGGTCGGGAAGGTGATGGAGATGCCTCGCTTAGTTTCCTGCATGGCATACACGTAAACATTAAATACGAGCCTCGATCGGCTCTCGGGTTATCCTGTGAATCGGCTCAAAGAGCCGATCCACCCATGATTCGTACGGGGTGCACGAATATATGGTGGTCCTGCTTGATCAAGATAAAGCTAATGAGATCTACGACGATTTAGGGTTTTCACCGCATAATCGGATCATCCTACTCCAGGTTGGGCCTCGCAGCCACGCACGGTGATCGTAAGCCGATCCTACACAAGGCCTAAAAACCAACACGAAGTTGATCCCCGGAACATCCTGTTTAGGACTAGCGAACGACACCCTACGTGCCGTTGGATCCTCCCCCCCTTTGTAAGGCCTAACTATTGCAGATATTAAACTAATCCTTGAAGAACAAGGAGCAACCGTAACGGATCAGATCTACTAAATAATGATCAAGCGGGGTGCCGCCCCTACACCTAAGATAGGTGTAAGGGCGGCTAGATATGCTAGGGTTGCACTACGACAGCATGTTTAAACGAAGAACAATGCTAACCCTAACACATCTATGATAACTACGTTGCTCGCCATCAAAAAGGCTTCGATACGAGCAACGCATGAACAACGTGGAGCTTGTCTTGCCTAGATCGCAAGATGCGATCTAGGCAGCATGTTGCTACCGGTAGAAACCCTCGAGGAGAAGGAGTTGGCGATGCACCGAGATTGATTTGTTGGTTGAACGTTGGTTGTTGTTTATTCCATAAACCCTAGATACATATTTATAGTCCAGGGGACTTTCTAACGTGGGAATATCCCCACCGTGTACGAGACAAACTCTAACTTTTAATCTATGATGCAATCTACTATAATTAAAGATACACGGGCAATCTAGCCCAAACTCTCCGTGCAAGGCCGCTTCAGAGATCCTCCACGTGTAATCTTTCAAGCCCATCTCCTTTACGGCCCACCTCCTGATTTGGCCAAAATCTGGTTATAACACATGCCCCCCTGGTTTTGGCAATGATAATTCCAAAACCACTCTGTTTTTCCTTCGAAGGGTCATGTCATGGCAGAGCAGAGCCGTTGCAGCATCCGTCATCATTATGCCCTGTCTTCTCAGCTTCTCTGCAAATTTCGATAGCTTTGGCATCGACTCCTCGGAAACTGTAATGGCATTAAATCTCCACCATATTTCTCATTATTTAACTGTGCCGATTGATTATCTCTCTTCACACCCTTCCTCTGTTCCAGCCATCGGCACCAAAAAACCCTCTTCTCCCTCAGCCATGTCTTCTTCTTCCTCCTCTTCCGTCTCTCTCCAATCCTTCTCTTCAAGCGAGCCGGAGTGGAACTCCGATCACGCGCCAGAGGGCGACCTGCCTCTGACCGATGGGGAAGAGGACCTCAAGTTCCTCATCGATGGGGAGGCGATGAGCGAAAGTGAAGACGACCTCCATCCTTGGGCGAAACCCACCTCCCCGACGGGAAGGGGGAAGAAGTAGAGGAAGAAGAAGAAGAGGAGGGCGGCCCCTCTCCCCCGCTAAGCTTCGCCGGCCAAGCGATTCCGCGCTTGGGCGGACAGCGAAGACGATGATGATGACGAGGAAGAAGAGGAGGAGGATGAATCCTCCTCCTCCATCGGGTATCCGACGACCAAGCGCTTCCGCTCCTGGGCGGACAGCGAGGATGATGATGATGACGAGGAAGACGAAGCTCCGGCCAAGGGCTGGGGCAACAGCGACGAGGAGCTTCCTGGGAGCAGTGCCGACGACCTCGACGACGGCGACGATGAGGACAGCGGCGACTAGTAGGGTAGGACTAGTAGTAGCAGTGCACTAGGCACCAGATCCCTCTTTTGAGAGTCATCGGCTCTTTCTTGTAAAGCCGCTCCTTTGAATTAATGAAAATTGTTCTTTCAATTAATCCAATTTCACTTCTTCCGCTAGTCATACCAAGACCAAGACCGATAGCAACGTATCGGATTCCTTTTCCTCTGGACGCCAGTGAAGCCGGACTCAAATGTCGATTAGACCGTCATCGAGTACTTCTCAAATTCAGACTGCGATTTGATATCTGACCATAATTTTTCACAATCCTTTAGCCGATGACTATTCATCGGCTATTTTGAGAATCCAGCCCCTCTCCATAGCTTTTAGCAGTTTTCTTTTGCAACACTGAAGCTGCTCGAGAGAAGACCACGACGCAGGGTCAGTCGATGCGACTCCAATCGGCTCCCAAAAACAGAGCATCTACCAAGTTAACTGCCCCCCGAGCCTTAATCAAGGCGAGTATACCGGCGAGGATGCACAGGTCATTTGATCAGCTTTCTTCTGAACGCCGATGTTGTAAATGAAACACCAAGCCGAAACCACCTTGACGAGATTATCGTGAGCCCTGAGCATATAACCAGTAGGTCTTGGTCTTGAGTATTTGTACTAGAGTCGATGGCTGCGCATCGGCTGCTTCAATTCTAAAGTCGATGCACTTGCGTCGGCTGTCTGTTGTGCAAAAAAAAATTTTACTGGCCGATTTTTCCTAATCGGCCCCTAATGTTTCATTGTACACATGTTCTACTGCACATGTTCATCTAACTATATGCCCCCCGAGCCGAATCTGCCAGGTGACTGCAGATATCGGCTTTGTGGTTTAGTCAAGGCACTGTACTTGCACGTCGGCTCTGCGAGGATTCGTGCTGACTTTCATCTGCCGACGTGGCCGCTGCTTAGTAGATCGATGCTGAACACAAGCAGAACAGGTGGTGAAGATAATTTTGGCCGATTGCTGGAATCGGCCGCCATGTTGATTGCAGCACTGGCTGAAGGTTCTGTAATGTCCCTTCATAGATTTTCTGGAGCCGATCACAAGGATCAGCTTCGCCAAGTTTGCTCATCGCTTTGCCTCAGCTACTTGGTCAGGCTGGTGGATAAAACCAGCCCAACCTCTGATTTTATGCGCTTGCTGTCGTCCACCTTGAGTGCGTCGTGTAATCGTGGAGCACTAAACTCCGTCGGAAGGACGAGTACCATGTTTGTGCCAGCCGATGTTTCATCATCGGCTTTCCTCTGCTTGGGACGCCACTCCATTTTCCGTGGTCGACCCTCTTCGTCCAGGGTTCGCTGAACTTTCGCGGCCAGATCAGGTCGTGCCTTCCTTAACGTATGCAGGTATAACCTTTCGGCTTCCTCCAGGCCGCGCAATCGCTGGACCCTGCGCTTTTGTGAACGGCTGAGTCCGTCAGGGCACCACCTTGGCCGGTGGTACCTATCTTCTTCTTCTTCTTCTCCCTCGTCTTCTGAATCCTCGAGATCTGCCCAACGAGGTGACTCAGCGCGTTTGCTTTGTGGCGGGAGAGGCCCTAGGCGCTTGAACACAGACACGTTGGCTGCCTCCTTCTTCTTCGGTTGCATTACGGGCGATTGCCGATTGTGGGCAATCGGCTCATTCCTGAATCCCAGCGGTGTACGAAGAAGGGGCGGTCCCGGTGCCTATCGTTGTCGTCTTGCTCCCTTGATTTTTACGTGGCACGGCGCTCGTGCTCCTCCTCATCGCGATCATGCCGACGATGTCTTCGGCTTTTCTAGCCAGACGATCTCTTTCATCATCATCGCTTGATCGTCGGCGTTGGTCATGCTGACTCACATACTTGTTGAGGAGGTGATCGAGAGAGGGGTCGGCTGATATCTCATGTTCTTCACTTCTCCCTCTGTGACGTAGCGCTTGCCATCATGACGGAGCCGATCGCGTGGAGCGGCCTCCTCTGTGTCTTTGCTGCGAGAGCAGCTGCCCTCGTCTACATCTTTGCCAGAGTGGTGCCCAGGTCCTATCATGTTGATGCTTGAACGAGGATCCTGGTGGCAACCTTTAGGGTAAGTGCATTCTACCATGTTAACGGCGGGGAAGAGGCTGGGTGTCGACCTTCATGGCGTGCTGGTTGAAAATGAGACGCCCTTTTCTATCGCCGCTTGGATGTGCTGACGCCATACCCTGCAGTCGTTGGTGGCATGGGAGAGCGAGTTATGCCATTTGCAGTATGGCTTTCCATTCAGCTCTTGCACCGTGGGGAATTTGAGACCTTCAGGAATCGTCAACTGCTTCTCCTTGAGCAGGAGGTCGAAGATTTGCTCGGTCTTGGTCACGTCAAAATCAAACCCCACGGGCGGGCCTGGTGGCTTTACCCATTTGCATGACACGGGGGTTCCTCCCCGAGTCCATTCAGCCACTGCTACCTCTTGATCTCCCGCAGAAACTTCGTCTTCCTCTGCATCGACCAGGACTACTGCACGCTTGAACTTGTCCTGGTACAGGTCCGGGTGGCGCTGTTCATATGCCGACAGTTTCTGAACCATATGCGCCAGTGAGGGATAGTCTGCTTGGGAGGCCATGTCCTTGAGCGGTGTTGCAAGGCCCGCTACTGCCAACTCGATCGCTTCCTTTTCGGTTATACGAACCGAATAACATCGGTTCCTAAGATTCTGAAGCGCTGGATGTATTCTGTAACAGTTTCTCCACGCTTCTGACGTAGTTGTGCTAGATCGGCAAGGCCAGACTCGGAAGCCTCTGAGTGATACTGCATATGGAACTGTTCTTCCAACTGCTTCCACGTCCGGATGGAGTCCGGTGGCAACGAGGTGTACCATCCGAACGCCGATCCCGTGAGGGACTGTGAAAAGAGCCTCACGCGTAGTTGGTCCGACACTGAAGCCGGTCCTAGCTGTGCCAAATATCGGCCTATGTGCTCGATGGAGCTGGAACCATCTGATCCACTGAATTTGGAGAAATCAGGGAGCCGATATTTGGGTGGTAGCGGGATCAATTCGTACTCGTCGGGGTACGGCTTGGAATAGCCGATTGCCCTCCTTTTCGGCACCATGCCGAACTGGTCTCTCAGTATAGTACTGATCTGATCCGCTGTGCTGGCCGTAGGAGTTGAACTCTGAATATTCGCCGGGGTGGCGTACTTAGCCAGCCATGTGTGCTTTTCCAGCTCTGAGCCAACTGCAGGAGCTGGGCTCTGGAGGTTCGTCGGGGTGGCGTACTTGGTTAGCCACATCTGCTTCTCGAGATCTGTCGCTGACGTCCCTCCTGTTTTCGCCGGAGTCCCTGATGTTGTGGCCTGGTTCGTGAGAGCCCAGTTACCGCAATCTGGCACATAAGTGCACGCGTACCCGTGGGGGATCTCCTTAGGCGCCTCCTGCAAGAACTGGCAGTCCCTAGGGTCACCACCAATCTTGTAGACGACGAATGCCGATGAGTTCGGCACTTCTGGTGCTGCCAATGCAAATGGCAGCGGTGGACGGGACTGGAGTGGCAACTCTCCTTGATGCGTCCCGAGAGCTGGTCCTGACGGCGAGTACTGGTGCCTCATGATCTCCTGGATCACGCGAAGAGCGACACGCTCCAACGTGTTTACCGAGGTTCTCGAGTGGCGGTGTAGCGAGTGGGCCACCAAGTAGTTGATCTCTGCCGCGGGGACCTGGTGCGTTCTTCGACGGGCAGAGAGGTCTATCCCATCGAGTGCACCTTCGGTGAGAACCCTTTCCATCCGACGCCATGGGAACGGGTTCGTGAAAAGAGCCGATGAGGTCGGCTTCGAGGATGACTTTGATCTCGTCATACTTCTTCTTGAGCTCGTCCGTCAGATCCTCGTACGTGACTGGCGTGCCGTCCGCCATCTCAGATGTAGATGGCGATGTGGTTGATGTAGACGATGGTCCCACCGGGCGTGCCAGAATGTGTTGACTACCAAAACCCACCGGCGGGTAGTGACGGTCAACACGGTAGAGCCGGGAACAACCTAGAGTTGCGGCTGGCTGAGGTCCCTCCGAGCGACGGCCCGCAAAGCCTTCTGGTCACACGTCCGATGCTGATTGCAAGGGCGTGCCACCTGACCTATACCCGGTCGGGAAGGTGATGGAGATGCCTCGCTTAGTTTCCTGCATGGCATACACGTAAACATTAAATACGAGCCTCGATCGGCTCTCGGGTTATCTCGTGAATCGGCTCAAAGAGCCGATCCACCCATGATTCGTACGGGGTGCACGAATATATGGTGGTCCTGCTTGATCAAGATAAAGCTAATGAGATCTACGACGATTTAGGGTTTTCACCGCATAATCGGATCATCCTACTCCAGAGTTGGGCCTCGCGGCCACGCACGGTGATCGTAAGCCGATCCTACACAAGGCCTAAAAACCAACACGAAGTTGATCCCGGAACATCCTGTTTAGGACTAGCGAACGACACCCTACGTGCCGCTGGATCCTCCCCCTTTGTAAGGCCTAACTATTGCGGATATTAAACTAATCCTTGAAGAACAAGGAGCAACCGTAACGGATCAGATCTACTAAATAATGATCAAGCGGGTGCCGCCCCTACACCTAAGATAGGTGTAAGGGCGGCTAGATATGCTAGGGTTGCACTACGACAGACATGTTTAAACGAAGAACAATGCTAACCCTAACACATCTATGATAACTACGTTGCTCGCCATCAAAAAGGCTTCAGATGCGAGCAACGCATGAACAACGTGGAGCTTGTGCTTGCCTAGATCGCAAGATGCGATCTAGGCAGCATGTTGCTTACCGGTAGAAACCCTCGAGGAGAAGGAGTTGGCGATGCGCCGAGATTGATTTGTTGGTTGAACGTTGGTTGTTGTTTATTCCATAAACCCTAGATACATATTTATAGTCCAGGGGACTTTCTAACGTGGGAATATCCCCACCGTGTACGAGACAAACTCTAACTTTTAATCTATGATGCAATCTACTATAATTAAAGATACACGGGCAATCTAGCCCAAACTCTCCGTGCAAGGCCGCTTCAGAGATCCTCCACGTGTAATCTTTCAAGCCCATCTCCTTTACGGCCCACCTCCTGATTTGGCCAAAATCTGGTGATAACAGAATGTTATATCAACGACTGGCATACTACAACATGCAGTGGTATGCAGGTGATACGTCTCAAACGTATCTATAATTTCTTATGTTCCATGCTACTTTTATGATGATACTCACATGTTTTATGCACACTTTATGTCATATTTATGCATTTTCCGGCACTAACCTATTGACAAGATGCCGAAGAGCCAGTTGTTGTTTTCTGCTGTTTTTGGTTTCAGAAATCCTACAAAGGAAATATTCT
This sequence comes from Lolium rigidum, assembly GCF_022539505.1. Lineage (NCBI taxonomy): Eukaryota > Viridiplantae > Streptophyta > Magnoliopsida > Poales > Poaceae > Lolium > Lolium rigidum. The sequence goes on along the minus strand of NC_061514.1, from coordinate 4,765,174 downwards.
CGGAATTGGACGAAATCAACGCCCAGGGTCTTATTTTTCCACGAAGCTTCCAGAAGACCGAAGGAGATACGAAGTGGGGCCACGAGGTGGCGCCACACTAAGGCGGCGCGGCCAAGGAGGGGCCCGCGCTGCCCTGTTGTGTGGGCCCCTCGTGACGCCCCTAAACCTACCCTTCCGCCTATAAGAAGCCTTCGTCGCGAATACCCCAGTACCGAGAGCCACGATACGGAAAACCTTCCAGAGACGCCGCCGCCAATCCCATCTCGGGGGATTCAGGAGATCGCCTCCGGCACCCTGCCGGAGAGGGGAATCATCTCCCGGAGGACTCTTCATCGCCATGATCGCCTCCGGAGTGATGTGTGAGTAGTTCACCCCTTGACTATGGGTCCATAACAGTAGCTAGATGGTTGTCTTCTCCTCATTGTGCTATCATTGTTAGATCTTGTGAGCTGCCTAACATGATCAAGATCATCTATTTGTAATGCTACATGTTGCATTTTTTGGATCCGATGAATATGGAATACTATGTTATGTTGATTATCAATCTATCATCTATGTGTTGTTTATGATCTTGCATGCTCTTCGTTGCTAGTAGAGGCTCTGGCCAAGTTGATACCTGTAACTCCAAGAGGGAGTATTTATGCTCGATAGTGGGTTCACGCCTCCATTTAATCTGGGACAGTGATAGAAAGTTCTAAGGTTGTGGATGTGCTGTTGCCACTAGGGATAAAACATCAATGCTTTGTCTAAGGATATTTGTGTTGATTACATTACGCACCATACTTAATGCAATTGTCTGTTGTTTGCAACTTAATACTGGAAGGGGTGCGGATGCTAACCTGAAGGAGAACTTTTTAGGCATAGATGCATGCTGGATAGCGATCTATGTACTTTGTCGTAATGCCCAATTGAATTTCACACTACTCATCATGATATGTATTTGCATTGTTATGCCCTCTTTATTTGTCAATTGCCCAACTGTAATTTGTTCACCCAACATGCTATTTCTTATTGGAGAGACACCACTAGTGAACTGTGGACCCCGGTCCATTCTTTTACATCGAATACAATCTACTGCAAACATTGTTCTTACTGTTCTTCGCAAACATCATCTTCCACACTATACATCTAATCCTTTGTTACAGCAAGCCGGTGAGATTGACAACCTCACTGTTACGTTGGGGCAAAGTATTTTGGTTGTGTTGTGCAGGTTCCACGTTGGCGCCGGAATCCCTGGTGTTGCGCCGCACTACACTCCGCCACCATCAACCTTCACGTGCTTCTTGACTCCTACCGGTTCGATAAACCTTGGTTTCTTACCGAGGGAAACTTGCTGCTGTACGCATCACACCTTCCACTTGGGGTTCCCAACGGGCGTGTGCTTTACGCGTCATCAAGCTAAATTTCTGGCGCCGTTGCCGGGGAGATCAAGACACGCTGCAAGGGGAGTCCTCTACTTCCAATCTCTTTACTTTGTTTTTGTCTTGCTCTATTTTATTTACTGCTTTGTTTGCTCGTTATAAAAAAAATATACAAAAAAATTAGTTACTTGCATTACTTTATTTATTATCTTGTTTGCGTTCTCCATATCAAAAACACAACAAAAATTAGTTACTTGCATTTATTTTATCTAGTTTACTTTATTTACTATTGCTAAAATGGGTACTCCTGAAAATACTAAGTTGTGTGACTTCACTAGCACAAATAATAATGATTTCTTATGCACACCCATTGCTCCACCTGCTACTACAGCAGAATTTTTTGAAATTAAACCTGCTTTATTAAATCTTGTTATGAGAGAGCAATTTTCTGGTGTTAGTTCTGATGATGCTGCTGCCCATCTTAATAATTTTGTTGAACTTTGTGAAATGCAAAAGTATAAGGATGTAGATGGTGACATTATAAAATTAAAATTGTTTCCTTTCTCTTTAAGAGGAAGAGCTAAAGATTGGTTGCTATCTTTGCCTAAGAATAGTATTGATTCATGGACTAAATGTAAGGATGCTTTCATTGGTACATATTATCCTCCTGCTAAAATTATATCTTTGAGAAGTAGTGATGTCTACTCACGCTTCTTTTCCTGTAGACAGTGTTGGGCCTCCAAGAGCAGAGGTTTGTAGAACAGCAGCACGTTTTCCCTTAAGTGGATCACCCAAGGTTTATCGAACTCAGGGAAGAAGAGGTCAAAGATATCCCTCTCAAGCAACCCTGCGATCACAATGCAAGAAGTCTCTTGTGTCCCCAACACACCTAATACACTTGTCAGATGTATAGGTGCACTAGTTCGTCGAAGAGATAGTGAAATACAGGTGGTATGAATGAATATGAGCAGTAGTAACGGCGCCAGAAAATATTTGCTGGCGTGCAGTTGACGTGGGAGATATTGCAGGAAGTAGAGATGCAGTAAAACAGTAAACAAGCGATGATTGTAGTATTTGGAAACAAGGACTAGGGATCATACTTTCACTAGTGGACACTCTCAACATTGATCACATAATAAAACCACTCTACACTCTCTTGTTGGATGATGAACACCATTAATTGTGTAGGGCTACAAGAGCACCTCAATGCCGAAGTTAACAAGCTCCACAACATTCGATATTCTTATTTAAATAACCTTAGAGTGCATGATAAACCAACGCAATTATACCAAGTACTAACATAGCATGCACACTGTCACCAACAGACTATGAAAGGAGGAATAGATCACATCAATACTATCATAGTAATAGTTAACTTCATAATCTACAAGAGATCACAATCATAAACTACGCCAAGTACTACATGATGCACACACTGTCACCATTACATCATGAAGGAGGAATAGAGTACTTTAATAACATCACTAGAGTAGCACATAGATGAATAGTGATACAAAACTCATATGAATCTCAATCATGTAAAGCAGCTCATGAGATCATTGTATTGAAGTACATAGGAGAGAGAGATTTAACCACATAGCTACCGGTACAACCCTTAGCCTCGAGGGAGAACTACTCCCTCCTCATGGGAGACAGCAGCGGTGATGAAGATGGCGGTGGTGTCGATGGAGATGCCTTCCGGGGGCACTTCCCCATCCCGGCGGCATGCCGGAACCGAGACTCCTGTCCCCCAGATCTTGGCTTTGCGATGGCGGAGGCTCTGGAAGGTTTCTCGTACCGTGGCTTATTCGTCTCGAAGATTTAGGTCAGGGGGCTTCTTATAGGCGAAGAGGCGGAGTCGGAAGGGCTACGGAGCCGCCAGACAATAGGGGGGCGCGCCCCCCCTTGGGCCGCCCCGGCCACATGTGTGGTGGGCCTGTGGCTCTCCTCTGGTCCCTCTCCGGTGTTCTGGAAGATTCGTGAAATTATAAGATATTGGGCATTGATTTCGTCAATTCCGAGAATATTTCCTTACTAGGATTTCTGAAACCAAAAACAACAGAAAACATGAACTGGCACTTCGGCATCTTGTCAATAGGTTAGTTCCAGAAAATGCATAATAATGACATAAAGTGTGAACAAAACATGTAAGTAATGTCATAGAACAAGCATGGAACATAAGAAATTATCGATACGTTGGAGACGTATCAGCATCCCCAAGCTTAGTTCCTACTCGTCCTCGAGTAGGTAAACGATAAGAAAGATAATTTCTGAAGTGACATGCTACCAACATAATCTTGATCCAATAATGATGTAAAGCATATGAACTGAGATCAAATCACTCAAAGCAAATGTCTATATTGATATAAGAGATGCTAATGCAAGAGTTAAACAAGCTAGAAGTTTTCATGAACTATTGCTTCAAAGACATGAAACTGTACAAAGTTCATTAAAGATGTATTAAGTATTCAGCGTAGAAGTTCTATCCTTCATTCCAAGCATCAAGTAAATTTTCACAACATAAGAAGGATTCAGTCAAGTAAGCATAAACATGAACGTCATGAATCAAATGTTTCGAAGTCTACTCAACCGGTGAGCGCAAGCATTTGGTATTAGCACCAGGATGTTATGGCATGAAGAACGTTAATGGGGGTTTGGAAGGCCAAATGGAAGAAAGTCTTACAAAGCTATAAGTGATCATTAGACAAGAGGAAGCCTTATGATCGAAGCTATGCAAGGAGTAGTGATTGCCATGCAACGGATGCACATAGAGCTATATGTGTATGAAAGCTCTCCAATGGAACTAGTGGGGGTGCATCCAACTTGGTTGCTCACGAAGACCTAGAGCACTTTTGAGGAAGCTCATCATTGGAATATACAACCCAAGTTCTATAGTGTAAATTCCCCACATAGTTATACTAGTAAAACATGAAAACTCTCTCATATGGAGTGTAGGTGCTAAACATGAGCACAAATGATGACTATGAATACTGCAAGTGCTAAAACATGAGCACAAGTGTGGATAAAAGATAGTAATGCTGCCCTCTTTTTTTTCTTTTTTTTTTCTTTCTTTTCTTTTTCCCTTTTTGATGGCCTCCATGGCTCTTTTCACTTTTAGGGGCAACATCCTAATATGTCAACACACTTTTTGGTAGAAATAACTCATAATGAATGAAACATGATGTATAAAACTGTATGCCCCTGCCAGTGTAGCAGGATGTGCAATGATATAGCGTAACATGGGTAAACCACATCAGCTGTATAGAATCATGCAAAGCAATATATAAATGATAAATGACAACATGTAATGTAATGTAAGATGGAAGTTGCATGGCAATATATCTCGGAACAGCTATGGAAATGTTGTGGTAGGTAGGTATGGTGGCTGTTTTGAGGAGATGTATGGGCTTATGTGTAGGAGAACAAGAGAAAGTCCTCCCACGGGTTTGGATGTACCGGCGAAGTATGCACAATTCTCAATGTGAGCAAAAGGCAATGTACAGTACCGAAGAGGCTAGCAAATTTGGATGGTGGAAGTGCCAAAAACCGTAGCTTAACATTAGTCAAAAAGAACTCACAAGCTTATTGCAAACAACTAGCAGGTTCATCATTAAGAGCATGATTAAAATTTTACTCCAAGGAGGGCCGTTCACGGTGGCACAAGTACCCGCTAGCTCCCTCGACCTTCAACACAACTTAGTTATTACGATGAACTCTCAGACATGGAAAGCTATCAAGTCCAACTACACCTTCAACTATTTAAATAGAGTTTGTAGTACGGCACAAGCTTAAAGACAACAATCCACTACTAATTTTAACTTATTTATCCAGCAAGCCTTAACATCCAAATACCTAAAAACGTTTGCAAAGAATCAAGTTATCAAAGCTCAATGATCTACAAGATTATGCAAGTGTTTCATTATACCACTACCACATGTAGGATTTTCTGTTTCCAACCTTCGCCATGAACATTAAAAGCTAAGAACACTAGTGTTCATATGAAACAGCGGAGCGTGTCTCTCTCCCACACAATCATGAATTTATTCAAACACAAACAAAAATAAAAGCACACAGACGCTCCAAGTAAAGTACATAAGATGTGACCGAATAAAAATATAGTTTCAAGAGAAGAAACCTGATAATTTGTCGATGAAGAAGGGGATGCCTTGGGCATCCCCAAGCTTAGATGCTTGAGTCTTCTTGAAATATGCAGGGATGAACCACGGGGGCATCCCCAAGCTTAGACTTTTCACTCTTCTTGACCATATTGTATCATTCTCCTCTCTTGACCCTTGAAAACTTCCTCCACACCGAACTCGAAACAAACTCATTAGAGGGTTAGTGCATAATCAAAAATTCACATGTTCAGAGGTGACACAATCATTCTTAACACTTCTGGACATTGCACAAAGATACTGGAAGTTAATGTAACAAAGAAATTCATCAAACACAGCAAAAGAGGCAATGCGAAATAAAAGGCAGAATCTGTCAAAACAGAACAGTCCGTAAAGACGAAATTTTTAGAGGCACTGGACTCGCTCAGATGAAAATGCTCAAATTGAATGAAAGTTGCGAACATATCTGAGGATCACTCACGTAAATTGGCAGATTTTTCTGAGTTACCTACAGAGAACACTGCCCAAATTCGTGACAGACAGAAATCTGTTTCTGCGCAGTAATCCAAATCTAGTATCAACCTTGCTATCAAAGACTTTACTTGGCACAAAAATGCAATAAAAGAAAGATAAGGAGAGGTTGCTACAGTATTAACAACTTCCAAGACTCAAATATAAAACAAAATTGCTGTAGTAAAATAAAAACATGGGTTATCTCCCAAGAAGTGTTTTCTTTATAGCCATTAAGATGGGCTCAGCAGTTTTAATGATGCACTCGCAAGAAATAGTATTTGAAGCAAAAGAGAGCATCAAGAGGCAAATTCAAAACAAATTTAAGCCTAACATGCTTCCTATGAAAAGGAATCTTGTAAATAAACAAGTCATGTAGGCATAATTTAATAAACATAGGAAAACTAGACAATCGCAACTTCAAGATTTTCAGCAAAAAGAGAGGTGTTTTAGTAACATGAAAATTTCTACAACCATATTTTCCTCTCTCATAATAATATCCAGTAGCATCATGAGCAAACTCAACAATATAATTATCACATAAAGCATTCTTATCATGAGTCTCATGCATCAAATTATTATTACTCCCAATATAAGCATAGTCATTCTTATTAATTGTAGTGGGAGCAAATTCAACGAAGTAGCTATCATCAAATATAGGATGCATATTGTAATCATAATCAAATTTATTACTCCCAATATAAGCATAGTCATTCTTAGAGGCGAAGAGGCGGAGTCGGAAGGGCTACGGAGCCGCCAGACAATAGGGGGGCGCGCCCCCCCTTGGGCCGCGTCGGCCACATGTGTGGTGGGCCTGTGGCTCTCCTCTGGTCCCTCTCCGGTGTTCTGGAAGCTTCGTGAAATTATAAGATACTGGGCGTTGATTTCGTCCAATTCCGAGAATATTTCCTTACTAGGATTTCTGAAACCAAAAACAGCAGAAAACAGGAACTGGCACTTCGGCATCTTATCAATAGGTTATTTCCAGAAAATGCATAATAATGACATAAAGTGTGAACAAAACATGTAAGTAATGTCATAAAACAAGCATGGAACATAAGAAATTATCGATACGTTGGAGACGTATCAAGTAGCATAATGAATTTTAAGCAATTGGATAATGAGCATGTTGACCAAGCATGGTAAAGAATGAAATCTTTGGTTAAAAATTGCCCTACCCATGGACTGACTACTTGGATGATCATCCAAAACTTTTATGCAGGATTGAATTTTTCTTCGCGGAACCTATTGGATTCAGCTGCTGGAGGTACTTTTATGCCCATACTCTAGGCGCCGCAACAAAGCTTCTTGATAATATGATGATCAATTACTCTGAATGGCACACGGAAAGAGCTCCACAAGGTAAGAAGGTAAATTCTGTTGAAGAAACCTCCTCCTTGAGTGATAAGATTGATGCTATTATGTCTATGCTTGTGAATGGTAGATCTAATGTTGATCCTAATAATGTTCCTTTAGCTTCATTGGTTGCTCAAGAAGAGCATGTTGATGTGAACTTCATTAAAAATAATAATTTCAACAACAATGCTTATAGGAATAATTCTAGTCTTACAAGAGCACTAATCTCCCAGGGTTCTGAAGCCCTGTGGTTGATCACGGGCCCACCTACATGGGTATTCCTTCTCTGTGTCGGTTTGGTAGGGTGGGCTCGGTCGGGAATCGTATGAGTTAATTTCGTTTTCGTTTCGTCTCCTTCCAAGTCCTGCTGCTTCTCTGACCACAACGCCCACCGCCCTACCTAGATCCACTCCTCCCTCTCCGGTGACGATGCAGCGATAGGCGGGGGACGACAACATGCTGGAGATTGGGGATCCAACAACAGAGGAACTACGACGGCGTACGACATTCATCACCTCCCATGCTCGCTGGACTCGCTCAATCCTGTTAATCTCGGCTAGGTCCGCATCCTCTCCCTCTCTCTCTTCTCAAATTGCCGCCGCCTCTGATTTCAGTCGGCTCTGCCTGTCACTACGACTTGGATCTTGTCGCGCTAGGCCCGCTTCTACACTCGCGCCGCTGCCGACGCGTGCACTAGGGACGGCACCGTCGACGCGTGGATGTCTAGCGCTCTAGCATCAGGCCTCTGCTTACGCCCGCGCCGCCAACCCTGACGCGTCGGTATTCAACTTCGATGAGATGAGAGGCTGCTCTCCAAACCCCTGCTACACCCAACATTGATAGGGGCACGGGTGAGCCAGACCCTCAATTCCTTCCACATGATTTTTTGTTTTTGATTCGTGGCCTGATAATGCTCATGCGTGTTTTATGTTCCTTTTGTAAATGAAAGGTTTGTATTGTTCGACCAGCACGAGCTCGTGACCCCTTCCACAGTGTGATCCTCTCTAAGGTGAGCGAGACCGTCTTCAAGACCTTCTGCTCAGCGGCACAATGGAAAATCTTAAAAACCAAGGCTCCATGAGTGGGACTGATGTCTACGTTCCCCCTCCTTTCCTGTAGACAGTGTTGGGCCTCCAAGAGCAGAGGTTTGTAGAACAGCAGCAAGTTTTCCCTTAAGTGGATCACCCAAGGTTTATCGAACTCAGGGAGGAAGAGGTCAAAGATATACCTCTCATGCAACCCTGCAACCACAAAGCAAGAAGTCTCTTGTGTCCCCAACACACCAAATAGGTGCACTAGTTCGGCGAAGAGATAATGAAATACAGGTGGTATGAATAAGTATGAGCAGTAGCAACGGTGCCGTGAAAATAGCTTGTCTGGCGTGTAGTTGATGGTGGTAGTATTGCGGCAGTAGTAACGCAATAGAAACGAGTAAACAAGCAGACGATAGCAGATATTTAGGAACAAGGCCTAGGGATTAGACTTTCACTAGTGGACACTCTCAACTTTGATCACATAACGAACGAGATAAATGCATACTCTACACTCTTTTGTTGGATGATGAACACCATTGCGTAGGATTACACGAACCCTCAATGCCGGAGTTAACAAGCTCCACAATTAAATGTTCATATTTAAATAACCTTAGAGTGCATGAAAGATCAATACGACTAAACCAAGTACTAACATAGCATGCACACTGTCACCTTCACACTATGTAGGAGGAATAGATCACATCAATACCATCATAGCAATAGTTAACTTCATAATCTACAAGAGATCATAATCATAGCCTACACCAAGTACTAACACGGATGCACACACTGTCACCATTACACCGTGCAGGACGTAGTAGAATACTTTAATAACATTACTAGAGTAGCACATAGATGAATTGTGATACAAAACTCATATGAATCTCAATCATGTAAAGCAGCTCATGAGATCATTGTATTGAAGTACATAGGAGAGAGATGAACCACATAGCTACCGGTACAACCCCGAGCCTCGATGGAGAACTACTCTCTCCTCATGGGAGACAGCAGCGTTGATGGATATGGCGGTGGTGTCGATGGAGAAGCCTTCCGGGGGCACTTCCCCGTCCCGGCGGCGTGCCGGAACAGAGACTCCTGTCCCCCAGATCTTGGCTTCGCGATGGCGGCGGCTCTGGAAGGTTTCTCGTACCGTGGTTTTTTCGTCTCGAGGTTTTAGGTCTGGGACCTTTAAATAGGCGAAGAGGCGGCGTCAGAATGTCAACGGGGCGCCGACACTATAGGGGGGCGCGGGCCACCCCTAGGCCGCGCCGGCCTATGGTTTGGTGGGCCTGTGCCCCCTCTCTGGCGGTTCTCGTGTGTTCTGGATGCTTCCGGGCAAAATAGGAACCTGTGCGTTGATTTCGTCCAATTCCGAGAATATTTCGTTACTAGGATTTCTGAAACCAAAAACAGCAGAAAACAGGAACTGGCACTTCGGCATCTTGTTAATAGGTTAGTTCCAGAAAATGCACGGATATGACATAAAGTGTGCATAAAATATGTAGATATCATCAATAATGTGGCATGGAACATAAGAAATTATCGATACGTCGGAGACGTATCAATGATATAAGTACCCACTTATATAAGCATTTAATTTGTGATTTGGTGAACATAATTCTTCTTTGTGTTGGACCATAGAGCTAACCAACATGCTTGAAGAATCTATAGTCATCAGAGATATTAGACTGGCCTATCACGTTTTCCAGTTTTGTTTTGTCGGGACATTGTTTGCTCTGTAGTTTATTATTTTTATTCTTGTGGTATAGTGTTCAGTTAATTTTGTATGGGACGAGTGCAAATGCTGAAGAGAAACAAATGATCTAGGTTTATTTACGTATCTTGATCTGGTGGCATGCCATTTTATGAACAAACTATTAGCTTCAGTTTTCCTTTTTGGTACAGCCAGTACGTGCTGAAAACCATTTTGGGGATTTTGTTTAGACTGCTACAGCTAGCAGTGTCAGCATATAAATGTTATGTATGCAACCAAAGTTATTAGTCTCAAAACACCTGTGCTGATGTGGGGTGTTAAATCTTTGTTCAAACTCAGGCATTTGAAAACAAATTTTAAGATGTACTACCTCCGTTCCCAATTATAAGATGTTTTGCATTTTTGCAAAAATGAGACTGGCTAGAACTAGCCATGTGCTGACATTCTTTTATATGATAAACAACTGTGAGGATTTGGACCCGAGTGGGCAGCGTACGCTCCCAAACTGCATGCCAACAGGTTGATGTGTTGTTCTCATGTTTTGGATGTTTCAATAGGGACGACATACAGACTAAAATAAGTGAGCGGACACAGTAAAACCTGTCTATATACATGTGATTCACAAAAATGCCAGAACTTCTTATAATTCGGAACATATGTCTTTATAATTCGGAACAGAACATGTAGATGACAATTAGTGCTCAAGCTGAATGTTCTGTACTAATTTTTGATATCTGTTAACATCTCTGAAGTTGGTAAATCTATTTTTCTCTTGCTCAGTGGCATGCTGGATCAAGGCAACGGAATGACAACCACCGGGGATCAAACTGTGCAGAGAGATGGATGGCTGCACATATATTGGAGAACAAGTTAATTGACAATGATGCGAGAGAGAGCATGCCAATGTGTGATGATAATCATCATGAGGAAACAAAGTCTGAGGAACAAGAAAGGCATGCCAATGTAAAGAGTAACCAACAAAAGTAATATTCTGATGTCAATTTTATTCCATTTGGGTGATCATTAAGTATACTCCCTTCCACCTCTTTGCACCGTCCAAACAAGATTGGTAGATGCGAGTCTCATGGAAGTCAGCTTGCAGTCAATAGGTAAAGCCTCCTATTTGTGCTTAATCAGAGAGAAAGGTGTGTGCAGCTGAATAAGAAGATTCAAGAAGTGACGAATGGTAAAACACAAGGCTCACAAACCATCCAGTTTATACCCTTTGTTAGATATGCTTGAATTCTAGAATGATTTCTCATATTGCATTATTGTTTTGGAAGTCGGAATTATTATTAGTACATAGTAGTTAATATCAAGGTTGTATCATACAACAGTTTAGTTTAAAGCGAAACTAGAGGCTTCACTGTCGAAATAAACTTTGTTCCATTGGAAAGCCTACATGATCTCCTTGACAGAAAAAAACTTGTGCGAGAACTTTGTAAGATGCTTGACATGAGAAGTTGGTTACTCTTTACCTCCCGCACTGACCTGCAGTGTGCCCAACATGCTTGTTGTCCATCAAGTAGTGACTAAATTTTTACATCTCTCCTTTTTCTACCATGCATGTCCTTGAAATCGACAGTGTAATTCAAGAAGTTTTGTTATTTCTAACAGTTGGTGAGGGAGCAGTGAAGGGGAAGCAGAGCAGAAATTCGATGAATCAATCTGCCAGTGGTAAGTGTGATCTGAAACGATGGCGGAGACCCCCTAACCAACCTTGGAGCAAGTTGAGTTAAAGGCCTACCGTTTCCGATCGAAGTTGGGCAAATCTGTTGTTCTAAAATACATTTTCGTGAAGTTTTCATCTCCCTAGCACCAAATGGTTACTTTGTAGATAAAACTAAGTTATACTCTTTTGATTACATAAAAAAGATTCAACAACTACAATGAACCATGAAACCTGCCGAAAGAACATAACTAGCGTGTTTTAGTCGTATATCCACACACATGTAAAACCGAAAAATAAACATACTATTTTGTGGAAAAACGCGCGCAGCAACGCTCGCGGGGTCCTCCTAGTAACAACTATAGGCCATATCCTGCTAATAATAGTAATGGTTATGGTAATTCTTATGGGAATTCTTACAACAATAATAGGAATGTATCCTCTGGTCTTGAAGCCATGCTTAAAGAATTTATTAGTACACAAACCGCTTTTAACAAATCTGTTGAAGAAAAGCTTGGTAAAATTGATATACTTGCTTCTAAAGTTGATAGTCTTGCCGCTGATGTTGATCTTTTAAAATTGAAAGTTATGCCTAATGAAAATAAAGATATTAAGTCATTTGCTACAGCAAACGCCATCCAAGTTCCAATTAATGAGAATATTAGATTGATGGCCGAATTGCGTGCTAGGTGAGAAAAAGAAGAAAATGCTAAAGAGAATAATGTAGCTAAAGTTTGGACTATTACCACCACTAGTAATGCTAATGCTTCACATGTTGCTATACCTCCTACTATCAATGGTAAAATAATTGGTGTTGGTAATGTTTCTACTCCTAATGCAAAGTATGCAAAACTGCCTGAAACTGCTAAAACTGCTGAAACTACTTGTGATAAAACTGCTGAAATTTTTCAAAATATTGAGGATAATGATCCCATTACTTTAGATCATAATGGTTTAGATTTTGATGATTGTCACATCTCTGAAGTTATAAAGTTCTTACAAAAACTTGCTAAAAGTCTCAATGCTAGTGCTATAAATTTGGCCTTTACAAAACATATTACAAATGCTCTCATAAAAGCTAGAGAAGAGATACTAAAACTTGAAACTTCTATTCTTAGGAAGTTAGAAGATGGTTGGGAGCCATCATTAAGATGAAGGTCAATGATTTTAATTGTAATGCTTTATGTGATCTTGGTGCAAGTATTTCCGTTATGCCTAAGAAAATCTATAATATGCTTGACTTGCCACCATTGAAAAATTGTTATTTGGATGTTAATCTTGCTGATAAATCTACAAAGAAACCTTTGGGGAGGATTGATAATGTTCACATTACGGTTAACAATAACCTTGCCCCCGTTGATTTTGTTGTCTTGGATATTGAATGCAATGCATCTTGTCCCATTATTTTGGGAAGAACTTTTCTTCGAACTGTTGGTGCTATTATTGATATGAAGGAAGGTAATATTAAATATCAATTTCCTCTCAAGAAAGGTATGAAACACTTCCCTAGAAAGAGAATGAAGTTACCTTTTGATTCTATCATTAGAACAAATTATGATGTTGATGCTTCATCTCTTGATAATACTTGATTCACACTTTCTGCGCCTAGCTGAAAGGCGTTAAAGAAAAGCGCTTATGGGAGACAACCCATGATTTTACTTCTGCACTTTTGTTTTATATTTGAGTCTTGGAAGTTGTTACTACTCGTAGCAACCTCTCCTTATCTTTATTTTATTGCATTGTTGTGCCAAGTAAAGTCTTTGATAGTAAGGTTCATACTAGATTTGGATTACTGTGCAGAAACAGATTTCTTGCTGTCACGAATTTGAGTAGTATTCTCTGTAGGTAACTCAGAAAAATCTGCCAATTTACGTGAGTAATTGATACGTCTCCGACGTATCGATAATTTCTTATGTTCCATGCCACATTATTGATGATACCTACATGTTTTATGCATACTTTATGTCATATTTATGCATTTTCCGGCACTAACCTATTAACGAGATGCCGAAGAGCCAGTTGATGTTTTCTGCTGTTTTTGGTTTCAGAAATCCTAGTAAGGAAATATTCTCGGAATTGGACGAAATCAACGCCCAGGGGCCTATTTTGCCACGAAGCTTCCAGAAGACCAAAGAGAAGACAAAGTGGAGCCACGAGGCGGCGCCACACCAGGGCGGCGCGGCCCAGGTGCTGGCCGTGCGGCCCTAGCGTGTGGGCCCCTCGTGACTCTCCCGACTCTGCCCTTCCGCCTACAAATAGTCTTCGTCGCGAAACCCCAGCATCGAGAGCCACGATACGGAAAACCTTCCGCAGACGCCGCCGCCACCAATCCCATCTCGGGGATTCGGGGATCGCCTCCGGCACCTCGCGGAGAGGGGAATCATCTCCCGGAGGACTCTTCACCGCCATGGTTGCCTCCGGAGTGATGTGTGAGTAGTTCACCCCTGGACTACGGGTCCATAGCAGTAGCTAGATGGTTGTCTTCTCCTAATTATGCTTCATTGTCGGGTCTTGTGAGCTGCCTAACATGATCAAGATCATCTATCTGTAATGCTACATGTTGTGTTTGTTGGGATCCGATGGATAGAGAATACTATGTTATGTTGATTATCAATCTATTACTTATGTGTTGTTTATGATCTTGCATGCTCTCCGTTATTAGTAGAGGCTCTGGCCAAGTTTTTACTCTTAACTCCAAGAGGGAGTATTTATGCTCGATAGTGGGTTCATGCCTCCATTAAATCGGGATGTTGACAGAAAGTTCTAAGGTTGTGGATGTGTTGTTGCCACTAGGGATAAAACATCGATGCTATGTCCGAGGATGTAGTTATTGATTACATTACGCACCATACTTAATGCAATTTTCTGTTGTTTGCAACTTAATACTGGAAGGGGTTCGGATGATAACCCGAAGGTGAAATTTTTAGGCATAGATGCATGCTGGATAGTGGTCTATGTACTTTGTCGTAATGCCCAATTAAATCTCACTATACTCATCATATCATGTATATGCATGGTCATGCCCTCTCTATTTGTCAATTGGCCAACTGTAATTTGTTCACCCAACATGCTATTTATCTTATGGGAGAGACACCTCTAGTGAATCGTGGACCCCGGTCCATTCTTTTACATCGAATACAATCTACTGCAATACTTGTTCTACTGTTTTCTGCAAACAATCATCATCCACACTATACATCTAATCCTTTGTTACAGCAAGCCGGTGAGATTGACAACCTCACTGTTACGTGATGGCGTGTATTTCACACGTTCGTTGGGCAACCCCAAGAGGAAGGTATGATGCGCACAGCAGCAAGTTTTCCCTCAGAAAGAAACCAAGGTTTATCGAACCAGGAGGAGCCAAGAAGCACGTTGAAGGTTGATGGCGGCGGGATGTAGTGTGGCGCAACACCGGAGATTCCGGCGCCAACGTGGAACCCGCACAACACAACCAAAGTACTTTGCCCCAACGAAATGCAGTGAGGTTGTCAATCTCACCGGCTTGCCGTAACAAAGGATTAACCGTATTGTGTGGAAGATGATTGTTTGCAGAGAAAACAATAGAAACAAGTATTGCAATAGATTTGTATTTCAGATAAAGAGAATTGGACCGGGGTCCACAGCTCACTAGAGGTGTCTCTCCCATAAGACGAACAAGCATGTTGGGTGAACAAATTACGATCGGGCAATTGACAAATAGAGAAGGCATGACAATGCACATACATGACATGATAAGTATAGTGAGATTTAATTGGGCATTACGACAAAGTACATAGACCGCCATCCAACTGCATCTATGCCTAAAAAGTCCACCTTCAGGTTATCGTCCGAACCCCCTCCAAGCATTAAGTTGCAAAGCAACGTACAATTGCATTAAGTATGGTGCGTAATGTAATCAACAACTACATCCTCGGACATAGCGCCAATGTTTTATCCCTAGTGGCAACATCACAACACAACCTTAGAACTTTCTCATCATCGTCCCAAGTGTCAATGCAGGCATGAACCCACTATCGAGCATAAGTACTCCCTCTTGGAGTTAAAAGCATCTACTTGGCCGAGCATCTACTAGTAACGGAGAGCATGCAAGATCATAAACAACACATGTATAATAACTTGATAATTAACATGACATAGTATTCTCTATCCATCGGATCCCGACAAACACAACATATAGAATTACGGATAGATGATCTTGATCATGTTAGGCAGCTCACAAGATCTAACAATGATAGCACAATGGGGAGAAGACAACCATCTAGCTACCGCTATGGACCCATAGTCCAGGGGTAGACTACTCACACATCACACCGGAGGCGACCATGGCGGCGTAGAGTCCTCCGGGAGATGATTCCCTCTCCGGCAAGGTGCCGGAGGCGATCTCCCGGATCCCCCGATATGGGATCGGCGGCGACGGCGTCTCCGGAAGGTTTTCCGTATCGTGGCTCTCGGCATCGGGGGTTTCGTCACGGAGGCTATTTGTAGGCGGAAGGGTAGGTCAAGAGGCGGCACGGGGGCCCCACACCACAGGGCCGCGCGGCCAAGGGGGGCCGCGCCGCCCTATAGTGTGGCCCCTCCGTGGCCCCTCTTCGTCTCTCCTTCGGACTTCCGGAAGCTTCGTGAGAAAATAGGCCCCGGGCTTTGATTTCGTCCAATTCCGAGAATATTTCGTTACTAGGATTTCTGAAACCAAAAACAGCAGAAAACATCAACCGGCACTTCGGCATCTTGTTAATAGGTTAGTTCCGTAAAATGCACGAATATGACATAAAGTGTGCATAAAACATGTAGGTATCATCAATAATATGGCATAGAACATAAGAAATTATCGATACGTCTGAGACGTATCAAGCATCCCCAAGCTTAGTTCTCGCTCGTCCCGAGCAGGTAAAACGATAACAAAGATAATTTCGAAGTGATATGCCATCATAACCTTGATCATACTATTTGTAAACATATGTAGTGGATGCAGCGATCATAACAATGGTGATGACATGAGTAAACAGGTGAATCATATAGCAAAGACTTTTCATGAATAGTACTTCAAGACAAGTATTAATAAGTCTTGCATAAGAGTTAACTCATAAAGCAATAAATGAAAGTAAAGGTATTGAAGCAACACAAAGGAAGATTAAGTTTCAGCGGTTGCTTTCAACTTGTAACATGTATATCTCATGGATAATTGTCAATATAGAGTAATATAACAAGTACAATATGCAAATATGTAGGAATCAATGCACGGTTCACACAAGTGTTTGCTTCTTGAGGTGGAGAGAAATAGGTGAACTGACTCAACATAAAAGTAAAGAGAATGGTCCTTCAAAGAGGAAAGCATCGATTGCTATATTTGTGCTAGAGCTTTTATTTTGAAAACATGAAACAATTTTGTCAACGGTAGTAATAAAGCATATGAGTTATGAAAGTTATATCTTACAAGTTGCAAGTCTCATGCATAGTATGCTAATAGTGCCCGCACCTTGTCCTAATTAACTTGGACTACCGGATCTTTGCAATGCACATGTTTTGACCAAGTGTCACAATGGGGTACCTCCATGCCGCCTCGTACAAAGGTCTAAGGAGAAAGCTTGCATTTTGGATTTCTCGCTTTTGATTATTCTCAACTTAGACATCCATACCGGGACAACATGGACAACGGATAATGGACTCCTCTTTAATGCATAAGCATGTGGCAACAATTATTATTCTCATATGAGATTGAGGATATATGTCCAAGATCGAAACTTCCACCATGAATCATGGCTTTAGTTAGCGGCCCAAAGTTCTTCTCTAACAACATGCATGCTCCAACCATGAAGGTGGTAGATCTCTCTTGCTTCAGTACAAGACGGACATGCATAGCAACTCACATGATATCCAACAAGAAATAGTTGATGGCGTCCCCGTAAACATGGTTACCGCTCAACAAGCAACTTAATAAGAGATAAAGTGCATAAGTACATATTCAATACTACAATAGTTTTTAAGCTATTTGTCCCATGAGCTATATATTGCAAATGTGAATGATGGAATTTTAAAGGTAGCACTCAAGAAATTTACTTTGGAATGGCGGATAAATACCATGTAGTAGGTAGGTATGGTGGACACAAATGGCATAGTGGTTGGCTCAAGGATTTTGGATGCATGAGAAGTATTCCCTCTCGATACAAGGTTTAGGCTAGCAAGGTTATTTGAAACAAACACAAGGATGAACGGTACAGCAAAACTCACATAAAAGACATATGGTAAACATTATAAGACTCCATACCGTCTTCCTTGTTGTTCAAAACTCAATACTAGATGTTATCTAGACTCTAGAGAAACCAAATATGCAAACCAAATTAGCAAGCTCTAAGTATTTCTTCATTAATGGGTGCAAAGTATATGATGCAAGAGCTTAAACATGAGCACAACAATTGCCAAGTATCAAATTATCCAAGACATTTTAGAGTTACTACATGTAGCATTTTCCAATTCCAACCATATAACAATTTAACGAAGAAGAAACTTCGCCATGAATACTATGAGTAGAACCTAAGGACATATTTGTCCATATGCAACAGCGGAGCGTGTCTCTCTCCCATAAAGTGAATGCTAGGATCCATTTTATTCAAACAAAACAAAAACAAAAACAAACCGACGCTCCAAGCAAAGTACATAAGATGTGGCCGAATAAAAATATAGTTTCGGGGAGGAACCCGATAATGTTGTCGATGAAGAAGGGGATGCCTTGGGCATCCCCAAGCTTAGACGCTTGAGTCTTCTTGATATATGCAGGGGTGAACCACCGGGTGCATCCCCAAGCTTAGAGCTTTCACTCTCCTTGATCATGTTGCATCATACTCCTCTCTTGATCCTTGAAAATTTCCTCCACACCAAACTCGAAACAACTCATTAGAGGGTTAGTGCACAATATAAATTGACATATTCAGAGGTGACACAATCATTCTTAACACTTCTGGACATTGCATAATGCTACTGGACATTAGTGGATCAAAGAAATTCATCCAACATAGCGAAAGAGGCAATGCGAAATAAAAGGCAGAATCTGTCAAAACAGAACAGTTCATATTGACGAATTTTAAAATGGCACCAGACTTGCTCAAATGAAAATGCTCAAATTGAATGAAAGTTGCGTACATATCTGAGGATCACTCACGTAAATTGGCATAATTTTCTGAGTTACCTACAGAGAATTAGACCCAGATTCGTGACAGCAAAGAAATCTGTTTTGCGCAGTAATCCAAATCTAGTACTTACTTTTCTATCAACGGCTTTACTTGGCACAACAAAACATAAAACTAAGATAAGGAGAGGTTGCTACAGTAGTAAACAACTTCCAAGACACAAAATAAAAACAAAGTACTGTAGGTAAAAACATGGGTTGTCTCCCATAAGCGCTTTTCTTTAACGCCTTTCAGCTAGGCGCAGAAAGTGTATATCAAGTATTATCGAAGGGTGGTGCGTCAACCTTACCTTGGGCTTTACCCTTACCTTTCTTGTTGTTTTTCCTTCCCTTTGGTTTAGGAAATATATGATTTCCCCCTGGCATAGAGGTGAATTTCAGAGTGCCTTTTCCCACATCAATGACTGCTCCCAATAGTTTCAACAGGGATCTCCCGAGTATGATTTTTCCTGTTTCAATAACAAGATAATCAATGGATATTGTTCTTCCAAGTATGGTTGTATGCACACCTGCAGCTACTCCCTTAGGAATTATAATAGAATTATCAATGAGAGTTATCTCTTCTCCTCCTTCTTCGACTCCCCAAAGTTTCAAAGATTTATAAATGCTTTCAGGCATAAGGCAAAATTCATACATAATATCACAGTAGGCATGAAGAGTTCGATCACCGATAACAATTTTAACAGCAGGATCCCATAATGAAAGTTCGAGTTCACTAAAACTTGATCAAGACGGTTACGAATGTATCTATAATTTTCATTTAAGCGAGATGCACTTGTCTCAAGAGTATTTAATCTATTATGAATGCCGATAAGGGCTGAATCAAAATTATTAGCTGAATCATGTGATGCAACCAACTTCTTTATGGCATTAAAAGCTTGATCCCCATTGCAATGGAGGAAATCTCCTCCCACTAAAGTATCCAAAGCATATCTATAGCGAACCATAAGACCAAAATAAAAATTACTAAGGAGCAAACTTAGAGTCATTTGAGGTTCGGTTTCACGATAAGAAGTAAAAATTCTAGACCAAGCATCCTTAAAACTCTCCTCATCCCCTTGTTTAAAAGTGAAAACTAATTCTTCAGGCGAAGAAGTAACAGGTTCAGAGCTAGACATGGTAACAAAAGTAACTAAATATTTTTTTTTGTATTTTTAATATAGAGTGCAAGACAGTAAATAAAGCAAACTAGATAAAGTGAATGCAAGTAAACTAATTTTTTTTTTGTGTTTTCGATATAACAAACAAGATAGCAAATAAAGTAAAACTAGCAACTAATTTTTTTGTATTTTGATTTAGTGCAGCAAACAAAGTAGTAAATAAAACTAAGCAAGACAAAAACAAAGTAAAGAGATTGAGAAGTGGAGACTCCCCTTGCAGCGTGTCTTGATCTCCCAAGCAACGGCGCCGAAAAAGAGCTTGATGGCGTGTATTTCACACGTTCGTTGGGAAACCCCAAGAGGAAGGTATGATGCGCACAGCAGCAAGTTTTCCCTCGGAAAGAAACCAAGGTTTATCGAACCGGGAGGAGCCAAGAAGCACGTTGAAGGTTGATGGCGGCGGGATGTAGTGCGGCGCAACACCGGAGATTCCGGCGCCAACGTGGAACTCGCACAACACAACCAAAGTACTTTGCCCCAACGAAACAGATGAGGTTGTCAATCTCACCGGCTTGCTGTAACAAAGGATTAACCGTATTGTGTGGAAGATGATTGTTTGCGAGAGAAAACAA